>NW_026607026.1:355000-487500 GCF_029890125.1 Rhinichthys klamathensis goyatoka
CGAAAACTCTTCTCCTGATTCACAAATACTTCGTAAACGTCAGATGTGATAGTGAAATGTGTGTGTGTGTTAATGAATTCCAATCAGTCGTAAATGGGACGCGCGTGCACGTTCATTCCCAATTACCATAAATCCCACTTATTAAATATGACTGACAACTATATATGGGCATCATATTATGACATGAATGCGAATGAAAAAAAAAAATTCTCAGATGCAGAAATTGAAGTTTTATTATCAGAAGTTCATTCAAAACGCCAAATTTTATTTTCAAGCGTACATAGTGGCGTATCGGGTCCTAAAAAAAAAGAAAGCTTGCATTTTACAGATGCAGTTAATGGAGTTTCATCTGTTAATCGAACATTACCAGGAGTGAGAAGAAAATGGTTCGACATTAAGCTTGAGAGCAAAAAACGAATTAGTTCACTTCGGAAAAATAGTATTCAAACTGGAGAAGGACCACCATCGCAGATGCTATTACTGGCTCTCATAATAAGAAAAACCGTATGTAATTACTATATATAATATTTTTTGAAAATGCTGTGCAAATATGTACCCGATTAAGGTGAATTAAAATGCAGCCTTAGTTATTAATGAGCAAAACGTTCGGGTGTTAAGCGCACTATTTACGCGTGGCTGGGAGCAGGTGTAGATTTCTTGTGTACCAACTAACATTTGGAAAATACGAACATTTTAATGAATCCCAAAATTTACGCCAGAACCACTTTACACACGATTTACACACAAATTTGTTCTGCTCGTGTTTCATGAATGAGGCCCACTGTGTATTATCTACCAAGTATTGAGGTCTCTGCGTTCACATGACTTTTGGTTTTTGATTGCGTCTCACTCCATATCTATTGTAATAATTACTTGGATGTTTCTAAGTAAAACATGTACTTTAAAAGTGTGGTTTAATTCAATGTTATATTGTTTAAGTGAAATGTATTGCAAATGAAACTTCAACTAAATAGATATTACTCAACCTTTTAATCCCAAATTAAAATTACTTATATTTTTTGTTACTTTCACTTAACTTAGCTAAGTAGAGTTTACTTAATTCCATGTGAAATTTACTGAAAAATATGCGTGTGAAATTTACTTTAAAAATATGAGTGCAAAAACTTGCCAAAGAAAAATTAAGTAAGTTTTACTTATTGTTTTTTTCAGTGAAGGTTCAAAGTGATGGGGATTTGATTGAACCCTTTAAGACCGACGTTTGCGTGTGTCTGTTTAAAAGCCTATAGAAACTGAAACCAAATTGCTAGCTCAATCATTCTTTTTGCATACAAAACCAGAGATGTAACATGTTCAGATCAAGCCTCCAACATCCCCATGTTGCGTTGTTTTCACCCTCTGATCAGTCTGTACAAACTGCGTAATATGCGTTTACAAAAAAAACCCCACAAAAATGCATTGCACGTCTTTGCACACATGTTCTGTAGATCTGCGATTGATAGTTACGTCTTCCGATGGCTCATTAGGCTTGTTCGACTTCATGCAGCTCTGCGCAGACCGATCGGCGGCTGACTTGAAGCAGTGCATGCCGGTTAGAAATGTTGTCCGACTTGATACAGCGCCGACGCCACGTGACTGTGACGTATGCCATCAAAATACCGCGAGAGCGATTCGAGAGCAGCCGGAGAACTCAGCCAGCGCAGCTTCTGAAGAGCGGCTGCTCGGGGCTGCACGAGCTCTGATGACGACACAGCTGTTCCACGATTGCCCGGATTCACCGCATGACAACGATCACGTGCGTTTCGTGTTTATTCTCACACCTTTAGTTCCACTAAAGCTCACAAATCAGTTTTTTATAACAGTAAACACTCTTTTCATGTAGTCGCGATATATTGTGTTATGTTTATCAAAATAAAAGTGATTAAAAACGTCGACTGCTGCACTTCATTGATAGTGGCTATTTTGAACTTTATTCTTGTTCAAACAGATGCTGTATGAAGCAGTACATAAAGTATTGAATGAAAATGTGTCTGAAACATTCGGCATTTGGCAAATATTGAATTTATTTCACTTCAGCTGTGGTAAAGTATACAAACACCACGTGAGCGGTCACTATACGGGAACCAGAAAGTGTCCGACTTCACGTCTCCATTTGCAGCTCCTCCCCGCCTGCACGCGGCTACTCTCGCCGATCAGTTACATCCAGCCGCAGCCGATGTCGAACACACCTATCGACGTATCACGTTCTGTGCACTATGACCCCCGGGTGTGTCGCATGTTGTGACGTCACAAGCTGCGTCATTTGACCATGCGTTTGACTCGTGTGATTTTTTTTTTTTTTTTTTTTCAAACCACTTCAGCGGAAATCCCGCCCTGCAGCCGATTCTAAAGTCATTGGTCATGTCAATCACTGTACAGATTGCCTACACCAAACACTGATCCCTAAACCTACCCGTCACTGTAACCTAAACCAATGAAATCGGCTGCAGGGCGGGATTTCCGCTAAAGTGGGTTGGGGGAAAAAAAATCACACGTTTGACTCCCATTTGCTATATGTTCCTTCTTATCGTTATTGTCTTTTTACCATTGCTTTATTTTATCATTTCTTTCTCCTTTAGACACTCACAAATACAAGCACATTCACACACACACACACACACACACGCGCGCGTGCGCGCACGCACGCAACGTTATGTCTAAACGAAAGTACACGGACACGGAGGTTTTGGAAATACTAATTGTGTCCGATGACGATGAACTATACGTCTGCTCATCTATTTATTTTATATTTTAACCAATTCAATGTTCAATCAATATTCAAAAGCAAAATGTTATCTGTTTGACCACAAATGTAATTGAATATTTTACATGGCATTTCCCCTCCCTTTTTTTGAATGAGTGTAAACATGAGTGTATCTTAAAAAACGAATTTATGTAAACAGTTCAAATCAATTCTGTATCGTTTTAAATTGTTTTATGCACGTTTTTCACATTGACAAGTTTGAGGTTGACATTTTATCCATTTTTTGTATTGAATAAAATATGTAAAAAATAAATAATTAAAATTGTTTTTCTTTTTGTTTATTGCACTTTTGAGATATTTATCTAGTTACTATTGATTTTTTACAAACATAGCCTTCAAATTGGGAGAGTAAGGATTATTTTGATGTATGACTTGACAGCACAGCATGTAAAAATACAAAGACATACTCTGGTGGAATTGTTCTATGGCAGGTCATAAAGGGTAAAAATAAGTACATACATTGTGTTTATTAGCACAAAATATGGATAAATGTTGCTTTCAGACTGAGTCAAGAAAATGTAAAATAATTTGTCAATTTGTGTCATATAATCACAATAAAATATTTTAGATTTTTTTTCCAATAATTGCTTAGTGAAAATATAATGCAGTAAATTATATATTTTTAATCCAGCAATTTCAGTTGACATTTCTAATTAAAAAAAGCCTTTATGAATAAAGAGAGACATTTTTTACAATTCACTTGAATATTTTATTGTTTAATGTTATTTCTACAGGTTTTCTCAAGATCTAGGAAATGAAAATGCACAATAATGTCATAGTTTGTTCTTGTTTTAGAGTTTCTTTCCTAAAAAGATCCTCCAGCATCTGTTGGTTTGTGTTTCAGGTGTTTCTGCTGCTGAACGAGATAAAATGAGGAGAAAGACAGTGAAGGAGGGAGAATCTGTCACTTTAGATCCTGGTGAAAGAAAAACGAATGCTGTGATGAAATGGTTTTTTAATGACACTTTCCTCACTAATATCACTGGAGATCCGAGTAAGATCTGTACAGATGTTCAGTGTAATGATAAAACTGAGAGATTCAGAGACAGACTGAAGCTGGATCATCAGACTGGATCTCTGACCATCACTAACACCAGAAACACAGACTCTGGAGAATACACACTACTGATCAGCAACAGCAGATTCTGCATCATTAAGAGCTTCAGTGTTTCTGTCACTGGTGAGTAATGTGGGCATTTGGAAGGATAACACTTACAGAGGAATGTAAAAAGTATATATTTTTATTTTAATATCTTGACGACTTGGTACTGAAGCAACACTACTTCTGACATCACTGTGTGAAACCGTGATCTACTTTAAACTGAATGAGATTCACATGTACTCTCTGAGACCTTCAGATATCTTGTGTTTGTTATAGATCAATCTGACGGATTCTCTTTCTTTCACTGATCCAGGTTCAGTTCTGTCTGCTGGTGTTGTAGCTGGAATAGTTATCGCTGTTCTGCTATTTGCTGCAGCTGCTGTTGCTGGTGTCGCTGCAGGAGCTTCCAGAGACTAAATATGCACTTGTTTTGTAATTAATTCATTTGATCATCAAGCAATCAAATGAATCAAGAGATCAGGGGCCTGTGCCATGAAGCCTGTTTTGGTGGATAGCCTGGTAGGTTTCTGTTTAGTTTGTAGAAGTTGACAATTGCCTATTCCTAGACTGAACTAAGGCCTAATCCTGGTTTAATCTAAGTCCTGTCTGTGAAACCTGGCCAATTTAACAATTATTATTTTATTTTTTAACAATTATTAAGTATTTAGTTTAAATGAATATAAATATATTCAGATAATATGTAATATAAATAAGATTTGACATCGGCAGATAAAGCTTTAAGAAATGACTATGTGTGAACATGCATGTTCAAATCTATATATTATATATTATAAACTATTAAAACTTACTTCACAACTTTCCCTTGCACAGTTAGGCTATAGCAAGATAGTTTCTTCTTGCTGTTTGAATGCACTTATGTACTTTATATTCTTTAATCTCTTAATCTTCTACGAGCCTCTATAGGCTAGAGTTTGTGTTGTGCTAATTTATTTTTATTTAGCTGTTCTCATGTTAGCTGTATGAGACAATGTGAAGGTTACTAATGCACTACGTGTATAATTGCCATGTGTATTCTCTAGAGTTTACAGCACTGGTCATTATAATGTTAAAATGTGATGCTGAATTTGTATCAGAGTGTTTTTATATAAGCTCAAGTTCATGAGTGTGGATGTATTCTTCTGTTCCAGTGATTTTCTGTGACTCTAAGAAAGAATATTGCCTTTTTTATCTTATAGTGTATAAAGACACTCGCCTGTTACTCTTATGATAGTTACATGAGAACTGTGTCAAAGATATTGTCCACATTTCAGTAACAAACACTGTGTTCAGATATTGCACTGTTAATGTATCTGAACCTGTAGAAATGTCCTCATCTGATCACCCATGTGCCTGTAAGAACTGTTTTTATCAGTTATTTTGAGGATGGATTCTACTTTGTACTATTTTCTACTGTCTTTGGAAGTGTGGAGAACTGTGTTCAGTAAAATAAATGAACTTCAGATTTGACTTCTGGTCTTCATTGAACGGATCGTCGTTCTTTATGGAGTCAAACTGGGTTCACCTACAAATAAATGCTTTGCATGTCACAATGATTAATGATAAGCACTTACCTTTTTATGGAAAGTTATGGAATATTAAATCATCTGTTACTGAAATCACAGAAAATAGCAATGTGATCATCTAAACATATGTGATTTAATTATTTCGTATAAAAAGTCCTCCAGGTGGTGCTTATTTGCCATAATACAATATAAAAAGGTAGCCTACTACTTGATTTGCATTTAAATCACATGTAATCTACTTGTAGCATTTAGTCTTCTTAGAATTATGCAACCAATGCTTTGTGATAAGGAAGGAAACACGCGATTCAAAAGACAAACCGGAGCTCTCTCGTTATTAGTTGATGGTGTGTTTCTGTTGAAGCGACTTAAACATCAGTAACTATGTTTTTGATTTACAAATTCCCTAAGAACCCATATTGATGTTTTTATGTCAATCATCATAGACTACATAAACTTCATTCCCTTCTAAAAGACATCAAGTAGCTTTATGTATTTTCCTCTACATTCATGTGCAGGTCTCTTCTCTCACTACAATCGATTTTTATTTTGATTCAGCTCACAATTAATCAATATAACACAATATGGTTTTCATTTAAATAAACTGTTTTAGTGCTATAAATGATCAAAATTAATGTTTATGCAAATTGTATTTCCAATGAAAGAATTGCTTGGTAATCAAGTCAAGTCACCTTCATTTATAAAGCGCTTTTAACAGTGGATTGTTTCAAAGCAGCTTTACAGTTATAGTAGAAATTACCATAACAGATTGTTTAGGCTGTACAACAGCATTAGGATAAAGTTATTGTCCAGCTAAAGTTAGTTTTGATTGATTCACTTCCGTTGCGAAGATTATTAGTTATTAACTTAGGGGCCGCAAACACGACACTGTTCTAACAGAAATACTCTATTTGAAACTTGCCGGGCCAGAAAAGTTATGAAAGACATCGTTAAAATAGTCCAAGTGACTACAGTGGCTCAACCTTAAGTTTATCAAGCGACAATAATACTCTTTGTGTGCAAAAACTCCCCCAAAATAACGACTTTATTCAACTATTAATTTTCTTCTCTGTGGGCCTTGAGTCAGGCTCACTATTGGCTGACGCTTGTCATGATGCATGTGATGTACAACACAGAAGCGCTGCGCTATTAATAGTTGAATAAAGTTGTTATTTGGGGGGGAGGTTTGCGCACAAAAAGTATTCTCGTAGCTTGATAAACTTAAGACACCCCAAAAATACGTGTTTATCAATAATTTTTTCTTTAATACAGACATGATTTTATATATATTGTTTTAATAAAAATGACATAATATAACCCATATCGCACTGTCACAGAGTTTATTCACACATAATAACATACGTATACACATAAAACATGATATCAGAGTTTTAAAAGAGAACAATACATCACAGTTGTTTAAACCAATCAGCATTAAGCTGTGTCGTCAGCAAGTCGTTTCCCGTCATGCTTTTGATCAGCCAGTCGGTGGTGAGTGGATTTTCATTTTAATCCTTGCATATATCTTTTCAACTTTGCAGACTAAAACTTAATTTCACAATATTTATGATGGGCTTATCAGTTTCTTGTCTCCTCTTGTAGATCTGATGTCATAAAGCAGAAAAGCCACAGTAGCCACGCCCACAAGAGCAGAGAGAGCCAATCGGATCACAGCTTCAGTAGATCCACAACAGAGGTCGTGAACTTCTAAATAAAAAAAACAATGATAAATTTGGATTTTCAACTAGATGAAAATGATCATAATTTAGCAAACAGAACATGATGGTGCTTATTTGGAGGCTGGTTGTGGGTCAATAATATCATCAGTGCTGTTGTACCTGCACATGTGTGACAGAGTGTGTGGATGTCCAGATGTGTGGTCTGGTTGCTGATGGGATTGTTCAGCACACAGCTGTAGGGGTTTTTATCCTGATATTCCACCTCCAGAGGTAGAGAGAGACTGATGATGAGATCACACACACTGATGCTGGACAATACACTCATTCCTGCGTACCAGGAGAGAGTCACATGACTCACATTCACCTCTGATGAACACACCAATGAACAATTTGATGATGATGATGAAGAACAGTGTGAAAAGTTACTGATGATGGCAGGAACAGGCAGACGAACTGGAAAACATGAGAGAATAAAGATACATATGGATAACAATGTCTATCATATCTTTACTCATTTTAGACTGTAAGCTGTTGAATGCTTGAATCTGATTGGTTGACGAATGATCTGAGGCGTGCAATTATTTTAAGGGAAATGATCAGCTAAAGTAGTTCCAGGCAGGTTTTGACCGCATTACAGTTCCATATCACTTCGCCACATCTTAATCTCTCTCTCTCTCACAATCTCTCTCTCTCTCTCTCTCTTTCTCTCTCTCTCTCTCTCACAATCTCTCTCTCTCTCTCTCTCTCTCTCACAATCTCTCTCTCTCTTTCTCTCTCTCTCTCTCTCTCTCTTTCTCTCTCTCTCTCTCTCTCTCTCTTTCTCTCTCTCTCTCTCTCTCTCTCTCTCTCTCTCTCTCTTAATAACTGCATTAGTATCAGTGGCTCAAGCCTCCGTTACTAGCTCTAAAATTACTTTTTGGAATCAGCATCAGATGCTCGAGGTGTGGTAACAGTGGAAGCGTTGTGTCATGGCCACATTACTTTCTAATATTTTCTAATACAGTTTTTCTGAATTGCTAAAACACTAAACCCCATTTTCTGAACCAAATTCTCAATAGCCTAAACCGATTTGTCGAATAAATCACTCTTTCTGTAAAACATTAAACAAGTTCAGCACTGTTTCCAAATCTCATGCACTCTTTTTCACAAAACTCTAAACACATTCTCGCTCACTAAAACACATTTTGCATTGGGATGCACTTTTGTTTCAAAATGCTAAATACAGGCATGTGATGTGGACAAAGTCCTCCGGCCGGACCCGGCATGAAGACATGATGCTGAAGCAGAATATCTCTCTCTCCTTGACTTTAATTTTGCATGTTGCAGCACAACTCTTCTGAGTGACTGTAACATGCTTTTCATTTTGAGTTTTTTACTGTAACCTCTTTGGCTTTTGCAGTTGGACACTGTATTTTTACAGTATGCAAGTGCTGAATATACAGACATTTAATACTATACAATATTCAGTACAATACTATACTGGCAGTGCATCCATATTATTCAGTAAGTTGTCATTACTACATTTTTTTTACGTAATTGCAAAACTTAGTTACAATATACTGTTTTTCTGTAACTGCGTGCTTTCTGTGTTCTCCATTTTTTTATGTAGTCTAACGAATGATCTGTCGTGTTTATAATATTGAGCTGTGTGTAAGATCTGAAAGCATTGCTTGATTTTGTCATTCCTTACATGACCTCAATACTCACCATAGACTGAAACATTGGATGTTTTTGATGACAGTTTCACTCCCCTTATTTCTAGTTGATAAACTCCTGCATGTTCAGTTGTGGTGTGTGTGATGGTCAGAGATCCAGTCTGATCGTCCAGCTTCAGTCTATCTCTGAATCTCCCATCAAGAACATCATCATATGTGGAAAAGACTCCATCAGTTCTACTGATTTCAGCGATCACAGAGTTTCCAGCTCCAAATGTCCACAGTATGTCGTCGTCTTCATGTATTTCAGTGAGATCAGTGTTTAGAGTAACAGAATCTCCCTCCATCACTGACACTGAATCAGCAAACACACCTGACGGATGTACAGAGGCAGATTTTACACAGATGAAGGTTTACAAATTATGTTGCAATTTGTAACATTTAATTGTGAAGAACATCCAGGAAATGGATTTCCATGACTTTAGTAGTTGTCCGTGATTACTGCAAATTGCTTCTTTTTTCTTAATTAAAAAAAAAAAAAGAAAGAAGATTTTCAGATGATTTTCATTTCATGTTAAAAATTAAGATGTTCAAAACAGGGGAAAAAAACAAAAAAAAAGCCTGACAAATTGTAATTGGCTAGTTATAGCCATTATTTTCCACGTCTGTGGGACTAAGAGCACTTAAGAGAATCAAACACAGACCTGAATCTGAAATAGCACTCGAATAACATATTTGATTTTTCTTTGAAGAACTGAAAGTGAAATTCATCACAGTCTGTTATGACATGGAGCCATACAAATATATTTTACTTACCAGTCAGACGGCTCCAGCACAACCAGAACAAAACACACACGGGGAACATGTTCTCCAGCGGTTTACTGAAAGGTCCGATCTATAAAGACTCTCAGCTGAAAAAAACTAACTGGTTTTAGCGGAACTATTAATCTGGTGTGTGTGAATCCTCCCACAACAGTTTGAAGACCCTCCTAGTTCTCACACACACACACACACACACACACACACAAACACACACACACACACACACACACACACAAAATGTCTTATAAACAATTGTATATGTTTTACTGGGTCTTATTGAAACTTGAATTGTTCCTAATGGTAGAAAACATTCTTAATTTTTATCATTAACATTTACAAGAACGACTACCTACATTAAATATGTAAAGTATGAGAGTCAAATAAATCTTCTTTTCATGGTAAAATAGAGATGTTTGCTTAAATAAATAGCTGTAATAATTCAATTCTCAGTTGTGAATGTAAAACAAACAAACCAAAAGTTGAAACAGTCTCTGATCTGACATCTCTCTTGCTGAGGTGTGACAGTAGCAGCTCGTCTGAGTCAGACTGAAACCTGTGGTCGCTCTTCTCCAGAAACAGCTTTTAGTCTCTCGGTGGACTAATAGTTTGTGGCTGCGAGTGGCCAGTTGTTTTCTGTGTGTGTTTGTAGAGTAAGAGCTTCTTCCTGCCCTGCTATTATGAACCTCACAGTCTGACTTCTAAACCTGATTTACAGAGTAATAAATACTGAATCACTCTATCAAAACTGATATTTAAAGATACAGTCATTAAGAGTCAGAAGTCCAACAGGACCCATCAAGAATCATTAAATAATGCACGGATTGACAGCTGGTCATATCTAAACAGAATTTACAACACTCTGAACAGAAAAATGACCATTTACTTCATAATACAGGGACATTAAACCATGATGAGAAACTGTGTTTTGACCAATGGAGTAAAAACTGACATAACATGTTTCATGTCAGTCAGGTTTCATGTCTTGTCGTGATCACCTGATCCTCATGTGATCTGCTATGTGCTTTTGTGTCAAGTAGTCATTGGTTAAAGTAACATTATGTAGTTTTTCAACATTCATAATATATTTCCAAGACCCTTGTGATGGTACATCGACTTACAATAGGTTGAATGACACGTCTGCCATAGCCTGACGGGGTCTGTATCGCTTTCACTGGCACTATGTAACTTCGGGTTTCGGGTAGGAACCCGAGCACAAAAAGAACTACAAAATTCGACTGCTTTACGGCATACGTCACTTCCCCCACCACTTCCTCAAATTGTCTGTGGCCCGGGAGTCTCCCCATAGACAGTAAAAGAAATGGACACAGCGACCCCATAGATTTCAACGGAGAAAGTTGAAGCCCATTAGAAGCACTCATTTCCTGATGGCTGAGCGACTGTGCAGGCTCAAACTGAGCTTGACGACGTAGATGTGACGTGAGCAACCGTTCTGACCTTCTAGTAGCTGTGCCGAGACAAATCTGAATTGAAATCTGAAACAAATCTGTTGTTGAAATATTTTGTCCCGTTGCTTTTATGAACTGTGGGCTTCTCCCTTGACTTTGCCTCCACGTCCACCCGATTGCCTCATAGACAGTAAAAGATTGCCATGAGCTTCTCCTTCTGTCTATACGGTAATTTCTCTACTGTGCGACAGAGAGTCGCGTGTTATGACACAATCGTTAGCCTATTTTTACAAAAACGGCTTCTACGGGGCCATAACGTAAGATACAAAGTAATGGAGCCTTTTATACATTGTCCTGTTTCTTAAGAAATAAATAATGGACAAATGGAGTCTTTAAATGCCTCAGATGTAAAGTTATTCGCTGTCAAAGTGACGCCAAAATGAATGGGAGTCAATGGAATGCTAACAGCAGGTGATAGCGGTGATGGCGGCTCCCAAGGGAAGCTTCAGTTTCCGGCTGATGGATTACACCCCTGAGTCTCCCGCATATTGATAATGATCCCTGATGCCCGCAAATTAGTTCAAATCTCCTGGAATCTAGAGCGCGCATGCGAGACAGAACATACTGCGCGCATAACATACATAGCGCGCGCACGGCAGAGAGGGAGAGAGTGAGAGACCTTGCGATTGTGCCTCACGAAAGCTAGTCAACCCCACCCTGAAATGACTTCTTGCAGGTTGGGATGTCTGCCATTGTTGACTGGATAAACAGCGTGCGTGCGACAGTAGGATGCGGAAGGCTAAATTATTTACAACAGCGGTAATGGACAATTCCGCTTCCAGCCGGCGACCGCAGAGGAAAAGTTACTTGGTGTTGCTTTAATTCTCTATCATGTTCACAGGTGTGTCTTGTTTAGTCATTAGTAGTTGATATTTAAGCCCTTTTTCATGTGTTTTTGTCAAGTATTGGTTTGTGTAACCACTGTTGGTAGGTGCCATGTTCATGTTTTTGTTTTTCAATCGAATTTCGTGCCATTCTTTTGCTTTATGTTTGATCTTGTTTTTGAATAATATTAAACTGCACTTGGGTTCTGCAAACTTGCCTCCAGTGGATCAATGTTACAACCAGAGTCCCTCTTCTAGGGGAGCCTCAAGGGTAAAGCAAATAAAATAAAATCACATTGCTTCAGTACACTGGTGAAGATTACCTATACTATGACTTGTATATAGGCATATTAATATTTACATATTCAATTGACCATATTTTAATTGGAGATTTGCATATTAGCAACACTATGAATGCACTCGTATGCACTATGAATGCACTCGGGGCCAATTCTGGGTGGCTCATTTTACCCCAAGGGTATAATTTTATCGTTTTTACTTAACTATAACTTTTACTCTACAAATCCAAAAACACTGAGTCCACAAATCCCTCATTAACAAATAGAATGTCAAAAAGATCACTATTTTCCAGAGACATACAATTAAATCAATTGACATCAAAACTAAATCTCACAAATTTTGATATGATTATGAATTGACAAAAATAGCATAGCCATTCATCAGAAGTGCTGAGATGAGATTCTGTGTCATCTATGGTCAGGAGGGAAAAAAACGGGATTTATAGATAATACTGACAGAATTTGCTAACCAATTATTAGAAGATAACTACACAAGCTACATATATTCATCTAACCATTCAGAAATGTCTACATGTTGTACCTTCTTCTTGAGTCTCTCCATGTTTATCTGACTCCGGTTTGAACATAAAAAGCTAAAAGTTTTTGAATTTTTCACGACACAAGCTCTTGAAGCTCCGCCCCCTGCGCCGGGAGCAGCAGCTCATTTGCATTTAAAGGGACACAAAAACGGTGAGTTTTTGCTCACCCTCAAAAAGTAACAGTTTTAACATGCTATATAAAAATATCTGTGGGGTATTTTGAGCTAAAGCTTCACATACACACTCTGGGGACATCAGAGACTTATTTTACATCTTGTGAAAATCAAGCGTCAGTTCTGGCAGGTCACGTTAGTCAAGCTCGTGTCAGCTGACACTCAGCTGATCCAAGTCTACCTATAGGAATACTATTCCTATCACATGTATAAGCTCCTCAGTATTGTCAGTAGCTATCGCGTTTCTCAGGAGATAATTACCCTCCTCCACCCCCAGGTCCAGTCAGGATTTGGCATTCTGATTACCCCTGAATCAGACTAAAATTCTCTAATTATGTTGTACTTTAAAATCTTGACATTAATGATATCTGCAATACATTCATGTTGGTTCTGTTCTGTTTACCCAAGGGGGGGTTATTGCTGCTCTTATCTAGGCTGCATGGATCCGCAGGGAGTTCTTGCCCAGAACAGAACCATATCGCCAATCCTATGCTAATTGTTAAACATATTCGACGATAGTGGTCCTGACAGAAAGGGCATTATACCACCCCTTTAACATGCTTTGTCCAGTTAGGGCACTAGAATGTTAATCCCAGTGGTGTAAAACTGATCAACTGCTGGTGTGCTTTGGTTTACCCAAGTTTCCTCAGCATTCAAACAGAGAAAAAGCAAATAGATTGCTGAGGCTATTTCTGCAGCTTTCGAGGTGCACAACCTTCATTCACCTGTAGTCGTAAAGGCACATTCAACAAGAGTACTATACCGATCGTGGCTGTTTGATGAATGCTTTGTTCTTCTTCTGTTAGTCACTTTGGATAAGTGTCGGCTAAATGCATGAATGTAAATGTAAATACATTTTATTTAAAAGCAATAGAAATGTTTATTTTTATTGTGTTAGTTTTAGGTAACTATAATAATCCTGATGTGAATGTATTTGGACTGAAATATATGGAGGGCAAAATATTTTTTTAAATGTTATATATATATATATTCTTAAGATACATTTTCATAAATATGCTAAAATATCTCAAATAAATTATATTGTTACAAAATATATTTACATAAATATTTTGGAATATATTTAAACATTTTTTCTTTAAAAAAAGAACTGCAAAGTCAAAAAGTTTGTTTGACCATCCATTGTGCCACCTGTTACATACACGCCCTCTAGTGTCACAAACAAAAATATACTCGATATAATGGCTCCAACATTAAGGATATGCAATTGTTACGCCCCTGTAAAAAGGGAAATAGAAAGTAAAACACGGACACGATGTAGCTTCAGTCAAGTCCAATGTTGTAATGCATTTACCATGAACAGCATAATAACATGTTTACTCAGTATCACAATTAAACATGTAATTCTCCCTTTACATGACATAATAATGTCCCTCTAACAACTAGACAATAGACAAAAATATCAGCTGGTCAGTTATAACTGCATATTACAAAATATCTGAGTTAACCTTTAAATTGAGTTACCAAAAATATATCAAAATATGTTTACAGCATCTTAAAACAGCATTGGCAAATAACCTTGAAAATGTACATTTAATAAAACAGACTATTTAAACAAAATAGATTTTACTTAACCCTGTAAATTGGTTTGGAAAAATAAACAGCACAATATAGAATATTCTGTAATGCTAAATACTGCTGTTTTGTAATTATTCATTCGGAATACACTTAACATTTCAACCTCAGTAGTATCATTGCACTTAAACAGAAAGTATATTGTCTCTTCACATTAAACACTATTTTTCCTATAAACTTAAACAATAACACTTTTAACTTTTTCCTACGATATAAAACAAATACAGAGAAAATGGCGGCGCCGGCGGTATTACATTACCACCACGCTTCACTCTCGGTCCACATGACATAGTTAACGTTAGCATACAGGCTACACTGGAGCAACACTTCACGGTTAGTCTGCTAAATGTGCATATATCAACTAGTATAATCACTAACATTTACTCTCTGCATGTTCCTTACAGTATGAAACACACATATAAATCATTCAAACATACTACAGCCCACTTTCTTACCTGTAAAACGGGAAATAGAAAGTAAAACACGGACACGATGTAGCTTCAGTCAAGTCCAATGTTGTAATGGACGAACGTAAGCCACAGGTTCCGTACACAGGCTAACCGAGGCATTAGCAATCGATCACAAACTGGTACTTAAACTTACGGCACAATAAAGTGAAACTTATGTAAACAAACAAAGACCAAAATGGTTATAGAAGTTAAATAAGACAGCATTTTAAACACAGATCGTCTTTTTATCCTATTAAATCACTTCAGCCTCTTTTACAGAAAAAGCAATAGATCACCGATCCACCGACCACAAGTGTATTTTCTTTCTCCTGTTTTATACAGAAATAAATTAAATATTTCTTAAACAGTGCAGCAACGCAATGATTTAAAGAATTTTAACTTTTAAAATGAATATATAAAATAAAGATGTTTAACTTTTTATGAACCATATTAAGTATATTTCAATATTACATCATTTTTATCATCCTTACATACTCCCCTTCAACACAGATGTCGTCCTCGACATCCCAACCAACAGATGGGTAATGATGAATACAGTTAAACAGTACATATGATGTCTCCAGATCACCTTTGCAACAGTTCGTATACAAGCACTCAGCTTATTCAAAAGTCCAGGAGTGTGTGTAGTGTAGGTTAGCACTCGGCTTGTCCATCAGTCCATCGAGTAATGAATGAATGTGTGTGTGCATTGTCAACAGTACGTTCAACAGTCCATCCATGAGTGTATGATGTATGTGCATATGGGTAAGTGTTTTAACACTCAGATTGTCCCAACAGTCCACCAATGAGTGTACAATGAGTGAGAGTGTGTGTGTGTGAGTGCGTTTACACTCAGATTGTTCAAAGTCCACCAATGAATGTATAGTAAATGTGTGTGGTGTAAGTGCGTTACACATTCAGTACCCAGGTACAACAACAGGCTGGTAGTCAAAGCGCTGTACTGGAGTCATCCATGCACTTGCCGCTTGCATGGTTCTATAAGGTGCTGGTGGGTACCACTGCATGGTGTTACTTGTGAGTCCAGTGCTGTAACAACCAGGATTGCCCAACTGGTCATATGTGAAGACTCTTGGAGGTCGTCTCTCTCTTACTGGTCGCTGGTATCGCTGTTCATGTCCACAGTGGGTTCCGCTCTGAACAGGTGACTGCACTACGGACGTTCTCTCCTCCAGAGCAGTGTCCTCTTGAGCAATAATCCCCTGCTGTCCTAATGTGTCCTTCTCTGTCAGTGTATCTCCACTATCCTGCTCCAGCTGGCAAATGTCCTGTTGCTGAGGCTCAGCATCCTGTGAAAGGTGTTCAACTTCCTTGTCAGCATCCTGACTGTCTGTGTCTACTTCGGACTGTATCACAGGGAGAAACTGATCCCTGGGCGGAGAGTATCCATAGTCATCTTCATCACTATCCTCAACGTCTGTTTCTTGGTGTTGTTGCTCCCTTCCTTTGCGGGTCCCTGTTGTGATTTGTCTTTTTGCTTTAGCTGGTTTCAATTGTATCTCCAGTGGCAAATTATCACACGGCAACAGCAGGTTACGATGCAGTATCCTACGTCCTCTCGCTTTGCCTTGTTCTGGTATGACTTCATATATGGGCATGTCTTTTCCCACCTGACGGATAACTTTGTGAATGCAATCTTCCCAGTGGTTTCGGAGCTTTCCTGTTCCGCCCCTGGGTGTCAAATTCCTGACGAGAACCCGGGCACCTTCGTGCAATACAGAACTCCTTACTTTGCTGTCATAGTTTCTCTTACTCTTTTCAGCAGATTTTTTTGCATTTGCAGTTGTGATCTCATATGCCTCTTGCATCTGTTCTTTCCACCTTCTCATATACTCCTGATGATCAGCAGTCCCAGCCTCTGGTGTCAAGCCAAACAATAAGTCCACCGGTAATCTCGGTGATCTTCCAAACAGGAGGTAGAAGGGAGAGAAACCTGTGACCTCACATCGAGTGCTGTTGTAGGCGTAGATAAGCTTGGGCAACGACTCTCTCCAATCTGACTTCTGCCTCTCTGTGAGCGTTCTCAACATTTGCAGTAGTGTTCTGTTTAGGCGCTCCACCTGCCCGTTACCTTGGGGGTGGTACGGTGTTGTTCTTGAGCCCATTACTCCACAGTTCTTCTTCAGCTGTGCAAAGAACTGATTTTCGAATTCCCCTCCCTGATCATGGTGGATCCTCAGGGGGAACCCAAATTTCATCGCATAATCATTAAATATCTTATCAGCTACAGTTTTGGCAGATTTCGATGTGGTGGGGTAGGCTTGTGCAAAGCGTGTGTAATGATCTACGATTACCAATATGTATTCATATCCACCTTTACACTTGTCGAGATGCAGAAAGTCAATGGATACAAGCTCGAATGGCTGAGTGGTGACAATCGGTGTGAGTGGAGCTTTTGTTTCTCGACAGGGTTTTTTTTGTTTAAGGCAGGTACAGTTTTGAGTGACATAGTGTTCAATCTCTCTCTGCATGTGTGGCCAGATGAAGCGATCCCGAACAAGTGATGTTGTGCGTTCGACACCTTGGTGTCCCATGTCATTGTGGAGCTGTCTCAAAACTGTTGACTTGAATATTTCAGGGAGAACAAGTTGTGTCCTGATTTCAGTCTTTCTGCAAAGTATCCCATCTCCATCAAAGCAGAGTTTCTCCCAGTCACGGAGGAGACATCTGCTCCGTGCACTGAATGATTTTAACTGCTGTCCTACAGGTCTCTCATTTGACTGTTTACAGGCGATGATGGGGCCAATATCTTGATCATCTTTTTGAGCTTGACGGAGAGCTGCTCTTGAAATGGGCGTAGGCATATCCTCGTCCGTTTCCGCACACCAAGTAGCCAGAATGGACCACACAGTGTGTGGAACATTCATTTCCACAGCTTGAACTGTAGTTTGCACAGAAGGGGAGGACATTTCCTCTGAACATTCTTCAATCATCGTCTCTATGTCACAGGGCATTCTTGAAAGGCCATCAGCATCAGAGTTCTCTCGGCCCGGGCGATATTTTATTGTTAGGTCAAAGTCTGCTAATTCAGCCACCCACCTATGTCCTGTTGCGTTCAGCTTGGCCGTCGATAGCACGTAGGTTAGTGGATTGTTGTCCGTATATACAGTGCAAGATGAGCTGATTAGGTAGTCTCGAAAGCGCTCTGTAACGGCCCACTTCAAAGCCAGAAATTCAAGTTTCCCTGAATGCAGATGGTAGTTTTTTTCTGCTTTGGTCAGTGTGCGAGATGCATAGGCTATTACACGAAGCTTCCCCTCCTGCTCTTGATATAGCACTGCACCCAGGCCTTGCTGTGAAGCGTCTGTGTGTAGGATGAACGATTTGTTGAATTCTGGGAATCCAAGTATCGGCGGCTCAACCAGACAATCAATCAATCTCTCCAATATGTGTTGATGTTTTTCAGTCCATGTGATTGGCTTGTGTGATGGTGTCCCTTTATACTTTCCTTTCACTCTTTTTGTCCTTACGTTCCGGTCCTTCTGCTTATCTGGGCAAGGGTCTAATTCCATTAGGGCATAAAGAGGGTTGGCAATGCGGGAGAAGTCCCTAATATACTGCCGGTAATAGCTCAGTAGCCCCATGACTACTCTCAATTCTCCCACAGTCCGTGGCCTCTTCTCCTTTAAAGCCCTAACAGCCGCAGTATCAGCTGGATCCATCTTACTGCCCTCAGCAGACACGATGCGCCCCAAGTAGCGGACCTCATGCTTGAACATTTCACACTTACTTGGTTTCAACTTTATCCCGTGCTGCCGTAGCCGCTGTAGTACTCTCCTCACATTCTCAACGTGATCCTCGAAGGTTCTACTGAAGACCAGGGTGTCGTCTAAATATGGGATACAGATCTCATCCCTCAGCCCCTCCAAGCAGTCTTCCATACAGCGCTGAAAGGCGGCTGGAGCATTCATCAGGCCGAAGGGGATTCTGATCCACTCATAGAGACCCCATGGTGTGACGAAAGCGGTTATGGGCCTGCTCTCCTTCGCCATAAAGCCCTGATGGTATGCTTTCCCTTGATCCAAAAGAGAGAACCACGAATTTCCTCCTAGGCCATCCATTATCTCTTGCACTCTGGGGATAGGCTGGCGGTCAGGGAGGGTCTTTTTGTTCACTTCACGGAAATCTATACACAGTCGGAGACTCCCATCTTTTTTTCGAACGCACACGACTGGTGATGCGTACGGTGAGTTAGACTTCTCCACCCAACCCTGAGCAATGAGGTCACTCAAGTAGTCCTTCATCTCCCGATAAAGTGGCTTAGGCACAGAGAGGTATGCTTTTGCTACAGGCTCGGTGTCTTTCAAGGAGATCCTGAGTTGAAGTTTTTCTATACAACCAATATCATCATCTGTTCTTGAAAAGGAGGCACACTCCTCTCGCAACATCTTATGAACTACCTCTCGTTCTGGCTCATTGAGGTGGCCCAAATCCACAGGTGGATCCCACACATTTCCTGTAGTCTGATCCTTTTCAGCTCTGATGTGATTTGTTGTAGCTGAAGGTGGAGGGCGGGACCCCTCTAGCATGGAGGCTGGGTAGACTGCTTGGACCTGCTGGACAGTTCCCATTACAGTTTTCCCTGCTAACGCTATGTCATGATCTGTAATATTCTGCACGCTTACAGTAATAGAGGGTTTTTTTCTGCCCTTATTTACTCTTACAAGCATGTCACATAGTTCGAGTCCCTCTGTCCAGCGTGGGTTCACATCCGGCTCAAAGAGAAGCGTGTTGTCTTCATGTGGGGAATCCATATTTACATAACACTCAATTCGGACTGATGTACGTTTTGGTATGTTAACCCTCTCTCTTTTTGTCTTGACTATATACTCATCCACTGGTGTGGTGCCAACTTGCTCTACCACAGCCGTTACCTGCTCTACAAAAGCCGCCGCTTGGCCTGGAAATGCTGCCCTTACTGTTCTACTTAACCCTTCCCTGTCAGTAGTGTTTGACTGTTTCAGTTCACTGTCTATAATAATCCCAATCACATTAGACCCAATGATAGGTTGAACAAGTTTACCACCCTTCATCACAAGTGTGGGGACAATTACTTCTGTGTTGGATGCAGCCCCTGAAGCTAATCTAAAAGTTACCTCGACCCAACCTGTGTATGGCATGCTCTCCCCATTTGCTGCCTGTATGTCAAAAGCCTGTGTTATGTCCAGAAGTTCTATTATGTCTCTTAGTTTTTCCTCTGGCAGGTGGGCTTCTTTCCATAGCTCATCAATTATGGTCACTTGGGAGCCTGAGTCCCACAAAGCCCGAACACTTTGGCCTTGGATGAAGCAATCAACCATGTGCTTTTCCCCTACCAATGGAGCCCTTTTAGCCCTTTTTGTAGTGGTGCTTGTAGTCATACACGATGGTGCTTCACATTCTCGTTTGTGTGCTGCCCAGTTATCAACTTGACATGGTCTAGAACAGTAAAGCGCTTTCTTACAGGATGCACATTGCTTCAGGATTGGTCCTTTACCCTTCTGTCCACAATGCACACATTTCTGGGACATTGCTGTGTTACTAGTCACTCCCTGTCCCGTGCGAGTGACCTTCCCCCGTTTAAAGACTCACCTCCAAACTGTCTCTGTCCTCTTGCTCGACAACCAGCCAGAAAGTGCTCGCTACTGCCACACCTATAACAGTGCGTGCAATAATCTTCAGCTCCACTCTGTTGACAACCAAAACATTTTCTTCTTTGGCCACGATTTAATTGGGGGAAGCTGTGCTGTGGGACAAACCTTTGCTGATACTGAGCAGTTCCCCCTCTGTGTCTGGGGTCCGTAGTAAACCAGTATCCCTGTGCCGGATCCTGCACCTGCTGACCTGAAAATGGCAATCCTGATGCGCCATCGGCCCCCCCTGCTGGCGGTGGCTGTCTAGGCATGTGCTGGGGCTGTTGCATGGACTCCCTAATGTGAGACACTTCTGCTTTAAGATCTTTCAACAGAGCCATTTCAGATTTAATTTCCTCAAGCTGGAAAAGAACAGCTGGGGAAACTTTAGACTTTTGTTGAATCGGTGGGTTTTCATTCTTTTCGGTAGGAGCATCGTTGGACTGGGCTGAATGGACGGTTACAGGTCTTTGTTGTCCTGACAATTTTTTCTTGTTCTGCCTCTCGGTCTCATAAGCACATGCTGTATTCATTCGCTCAAGCAACAATTCATCAGAGATGTCAGCTTGCTCCAGATAAGGGTGAAGATCCCGCCTGATGTTGTCATTCTGCAGGCCAGTCAACACAGTATGTAGAAACATCCTCTGCACCAATCCAGGGTCATATTGGAGACCCGACTCAGATTCCTGCGAAGCGAACAAAATCTTTTGTCTCAGGTCGAAAGTGCGAATAAGGAAGTTCTGTGGGGTTTCTTTGATGCCCTGCACCTCTGATGTCAATTGCTTATACAGTTCGGTTGCACTTTTCTCTTGATAATGACATCGGAGTATTCGCCTCAGTGTGGGTAAAGTCAAGTTGGTTTTGCCCTCTAAATAGCTGCGAAGTTGCATGCCTGGGGATATCGCTCTTACAACTGCGTCTACTATCTCAAGTTCAGGAAACCCCTTGCTTGAGCCATGGTCAATTTGACGTGCTAAGCTTGAAAAAGTCAGCTTGTCTTTCTGACCAAGCTCACCGATTTGGCCAGCTATCTTAAAGTCCTTGTGCCATGGGTGAGGTGCAAGACTGTGAACTACACTCTGTGGTGACTGCCTGGTGGTTTTAATTCCTCTTGTCTCTGGCTTACTGTTCTCATTCTGTTTCTGTGCGCTTGCTGACTGAAGCTGCAAGGCCTCAATTCCCTCCAGTATTTTTTTCTCCTCCCCTTCTTGTTGTTCGCCTACTTGTTTTGATGTGCCAGCTTTACCAGCTATCTGGAGCTCAGACATTTTGTCTTGAAGATGGAGTAAGTCAGCCATACCTTTATCCTCAAGCTCGTCTAGCTCCTCTCTCTGTATGTGGTTTGAAATTAGTGTGATGAGAGCAGTTCGGCCCTTGTTGATAACATGTTCAAACTCTAATCCGGCGATGATTAGATAGTCACACAACTCCACCAAACTTTCTCGGGGCAACAGACACAATGCCCTTATTACTTCAAGCTGTAACTCCTCTAACCCTGTCGACTCCATCTTTCCAGCTGAGTGTGTGCTAGCAGTGAAGTGGTACCTTTCAATCTTTGGGTAGTAGTAGCAGCTCCCCTGGTATGCAGAAATACCTCAGATCACATGCAAGCTGCCCAAGATGATCGGGATCCCACTGTCGCTGATTCGCCACCTGCTTCTGATGTTCTGGGTTATTTAAAAGGGATGTGTGACGGCTGGGGACATCTCTTGTAGACGCTGAACCTCGCTGCACACTATCCCAGCGGTGCCTCCAAATGTTACGCCCCTGTAAAAAGGGAAATAGAAAGTAAAACACGGACACGATGTAGCTTCAGTCAAGTCCAATGTTGTAATGCATTTACCATGAACAGCATAATAACATGTTTACTCAGTATCACAATTAAACATGTAATTCTCCCTTTACATGACATAATAATGTCCCTCTAACAACTAGACAATAGACAAAAATATCAGCTGGTCAGTTATAACTGCATATTACAAAATATCTGAGTTAACCTTTAAATTGAGTTACCAAAAATATATCAAAATATGTTTACAGCATCTTAAAACAGCATTGGCAAATAACCTTGAAAATGTACATTTAATAAAACAGACTATTTAAACAAAATAGATTTTACTTAACCCTGTAAATTGGTTTGGAAAAATAAACAGCACAATATAGAATATTCTGTAATGCTAAATACTGCTGTTTTGTAATTATTCATTCGGAATACACTTAACATTTCAACCTCAGTAGTATCATTGCACTTAAACAGAAAGTATATTGTCTCTTCACATTAAACACTATTTTTCCTATAAACTTAAACAATAACACTTTTAACTTTTTCCTACGATATAAAACAAATACAGAGAAAATGGCGGCGCCGGCGGTATTACATTACCACCACGCTTCACTCTCGGTCCACATGACATAGTTAACGTTAGCATACAGGCTACACTGGAGCAACACTTCACGGTTAGTCTGCTAAATGTGCATATATCAACTAGTATAATCACTAACATTTACTCTCTGCATGTTCCTTACAGTATGAAACACACATATAAATCATTCAAACATACTACAGCCCACTTTCTTACCTGTAAAAAGGGAAATAGAAAGTAAAACACGGACACGATGTAGCTTCAGTCAAGTCCAATGTTGTAATGGACGAACGTAAGCCACAGGTTCCGTACACAGGCTAACCGAGGCATTAGCAATCGATCACAAACTGGTACTTAAACTTACGGCACAATAAAGTGAAACTTATGTAAACAAACAAAGACCAAAATGGTTATAGAAGTTAAATAAGACAGCATTTTAAACACAGATCGTCTTTTTATCCTATTAAATCACTTCAGCCTCTTTTACAGAAAAAGCAATAGATCACCGATCCACCGACCACAAGTGTATTTTCTTTCTCCTGTTTTATACAGAAATAAATTAAATATTTCTTAAACAGTGCAGCAACGCAATGATTTAAAGAATTTTAACTTTTAAAATGAATATATAAAATAAAGATGTTTAACTTTTTATGAACCATATTAAGTATATTTCAATATTACATCATTTTTATCATCCTTACACAATCACCCTGATGCCTTTTTGTTACACATATTTAGACAATGTATTGAATATAATGCATTGCTTACAGTGTTGTTATTTATTTTTGTTTCTAGGAAATGCCTTATGGACAGAGATGTACCGTAATTTTTAGTTATGCATGTGTGTGTGTGTGTGTGTGTGTGTGTGCCTCTGCCTACCATGAGAAGGAGCAGATGATCAACAGGATCAAAAGATCCAATCACAGGAATTGGACTGTATATTCCAGTATTAAGCGTAGAAATGTCAAAAAGATTAACAGCTAATTTATCTATATAAATTAGCTTAGAACTGCCACCAAAATTGGGTTAACATGGCTATGGAAATAAAACCTGAGTAGTTATGTGTTCTGATTCTTCGTCAGTATTAACATCATTACTCGAAGATCATCCAGAGAAGATCTGATTTATAAAAATATTCATGCTCTTGTATCGTATTCAAAGGAAAAAAGGGTCAGTGGGATTCTGCTGGGTACCAGCACATAAAGGGATTCATGGAAATTAAGCTGTACGTACGTAGCCTATATAGTATGTACAATAAAAATGTAGTCTGTGTGGCAGAAACAGGATGGAAGAAGTTATAATAACTAGATCAAGGCTTGTTCATACTTGAACTCTTCGTTGGCTTTAATAGGAATCAGTGGAAATGATTTATGAAAAGGACTAACGTTAGCCTACAATACATGATGTAAGTGCAACTGCGTGTAGCCTATAAACGAAGCTATCAGGCTCATCTGTATCTGTATGCTATGTTGGTACATATACGCTATCTAATACAGACATTAATGGTCATTATACCATAGTTAAAACAGGTTTCATCATGTTTTTGACGGAATTGTAATCAGGCGCTAATGTGAGTGAGTCGCCTACCCAGATTTGACGGAGGACCCGGAACTGATATCACAAACAATCGATCACGGCTCCGTTCGTTGCAGACATGCTGACGCTTCAAAAGTTTATTATTAATGTGTTGGTTGTGTTTTTATTCCTCGTTCATGGTAAGACACTTACTTGTTTCAATACATATTCCTGTCAACGATAAATAAAAAATGACTAAATAGTTTTAGATGTATTTACCTGCCGGTGAACCGGCTCACCTTTGCTGAATGAAACTTGAAATATAATTTCGAAAAGCTCTAAAATAGCTGTAAGTTACAACTAGGGTGAACAAACGTCCTCTTCTCCCCGGGTTTTAGCTTAGTCTCCCTATTGTTTTCATACTTTCTGAAGGTAAACTGAAAATCAGAGTAATTGCATTATACTTACTCATCACAAAAGTAGTTGAGAGAAGAGACTATACTCGTTCAAAAATGTAGTCAAGTAGAGAGTAAAAGTTGCTAATATCACTGATCAAGAAGCCAAAAATATACTTTAGTACAGTAACTAATTACATTTACTCATACTTTACACCACTGGTTTTTACTGTGAACAAGAATTATATTGTTTGTTTGATGCTAATTGTAAATTAAAGAGAAGGATTTATTTTTTATTTATAGCTTTTTTCCCCCACATTTGTTATAAGTTGAGATGTATTTCTAAACATATACATGATATACTGTAGAAAACACCCCATTGCAAAAAGAAAAAACTGGAGCCTCGTCAATAGGGCAAACATATGCTGATACCTCTGAAGTGTGGAACATAACCTGAGAGTACAGAGTCTTCTTCATCTTTTTCTTATTGGTCAGAGAGTCTTGCCGAGAGTACCTGTAGAAAAACCATGGTCACCCTATATACTCATTGGCAGGTGCTACAAATGCATTCAAAACTGGAAATAAAAGGAATAAAGTATTATTAATGAGCTGTAAGGGTACCAACAAACTTGAGCATGTATATGCGCAGTATTTTGAATACAAACATGAAATAGTGGTATTTAAGTCATAATTTTGGTGAGAAATTGCAATAAGGCATTTTCCATGGCTTTGTAGGGATTATATTCATCAGGTCTGTAAAAATATGCAATAATCACTTGTGTAGTGCATAAATGCAATAAATATGGAGTATACGAATCAGAATGTAAAGTGTGTATTACGTTATACAAAACATCCATGAGACATGGATGTAAATAAGTGATGTTCTTCTGCTGTTTTTTTTTTTAGTTTTTTTTTTTAATACAGACATATTTCTACCCACACAAAAAAACCTTTTCAGTTTTTTCCTTTTGAATTTTTTTTTTTTGTCTTTCAATCTAAAAAGATATTTGATTAACTGTTCGTTTCTTCTCCAGGTGTGTCTAATGGCACTGATGAAGTGTCATTGATGGAGGGAGATTCAGTCACTTTATACACTAAAACTGAAATAAACCAAGGAGTCAGAATTAAATGGTATTTTAATGACATTCTGATCGGTCGAATCAGTGGAGATCAGAGTAAGACCTGTACAGATGTTCAGTGTAATAATGGCACTGATGGGAGATTCAGAGACAGACTGAAGCTGGATCATCACACTGGATCTCTGACCATCATGAACATCACAACTGAACATGCTGGAGATTATAAACTAAAGTTCAGCAGCAGCAGCAGCGGAAAGATCTTCAAAGTTGCTGTTCATGGTGAGTCATTTATGATTGTTTAAAAGCAAGTAAGTAAGTAAAATTTATTTATATAGCACCTATCACAGATAAAATCACAAAGTGCTTTACATAAGTTTAACAAAATAATAACAATTCATATTAAAAAAAAACACAAACACATACAAACAAAATAGCTCAGTCAACTGAAAGCTTGTCTAAAAAGTACTGTCTTTAGCTGTTTTTTAAAAGAATCAACAGAACCATCGCTATTCAAAGCAGGTTGTATGTTTTAAAATTTCATCATTAATCTTGAATTTAATTTTTAAAAAATCATTCCAGCCATAAGGTTTTATTTTCAATTATCAACTCTGTTGTAAATCCTCCAGTCAATACAATGTCTGTTGCTTCTGATGTTCAATGTGAAGGCTTCTAGATTTTTTTTTAATGACAAAATCTAATTTAAGACCCAATGTAAGCTTTTCTCATATTGAACCTCCATCCCATGGCTGCATCCTGCCTTCTGGGATCTTAAAGACACCATCGCTATTCTCAAACCCACCTTTTGCTCTTATGACATTATACACCCTAGATTTTTTTTTTTTTTATAATTGTTCGACTATTGGGCCGGGGTTTGGTGTCTGTTCTTAATAAGTGTCTTTCTACCTGCTCTGTTCCTGATAATCTCAAAGTGGCTACTGTTGCTCCCTCGCTCAAGAAGCCTTTACTGGATCCTTCTGTGTTGAGCAATTTTCACCCAATCCTTCAAAAAGGTTTTGGATTGTGAAATTGGATTGGAAAATTGTGTTTGAGCCACTTCAGTCCCTTCTAAATTGTAATTGTATCTTAGAGATTTTCCAGTCTGGTTTTAAATCTGCTCATAGTCTGAATCGGCCCTCTTGAGAGTGCTATTTATTGTTTTTATTTTTTAAATATATATATACTACTGACTCAGGGGACTCCGTGGTACTTGTTATTTTAGATTTAACCGCAGCATTTGATACTATTGACCACTCCACACTAATTTCTAGGTTAGAGTCATGTGTGGGGATAAAAGGTACTATCCTCAAGTGGTTTCAGTCTTATTTATCAAACAGAAAGTTTTTGTTTTTGAAAGATTTCTCCTCTTCTGTCGCTCGCGTCTCCTGTGGCGTCCCACAAGGCTCGATCCTGGCACCCTCTCTTTTCTCGCTGTACATGCTATCCTTGGGGTCTATTTTAAGAAGACTTGGTGTTTCCTTCCATTTTTATGCTGACGTCATTCAAATATATATACCTATCAAGAAAAATTATCCGTCTGAATTAACTTCTCTTTTATTATGCTTACACGAGGTTAAATCTTGGCTTGCTCAACTTTTTATCTTTAAATGAAGATAAAACTGAGGTGATAGTTTTCGACCCCATTGATCATTTTAAGACCACCCGCTTGATTTGAGGAACTTCTCTGCATTCAGATCTACGCATGTGCAGAATTTGGGTGTGCTTTTAGATGAACCTTTAAAACTTGACAAACAAATATCTTCGGTAATTGGATCTAGTTTTTTATCAACTTTGTCTTTTGTCTAAAATTAAACGCTTCCTAACTGACAAAACACTAGAGATGGCAGTTCATGCTTTAATTGCTTCTCGTTTAGACTACTGCAACTCATTGTATTGCGGTATTTCTAAGTCACAAATCGCTCACCATCAACTGGTCCAAAATGCTGCTGCAAAATTTATTCGCAAACTTGTAAATATTATCACATCACTTCAATTCTGAGATCTCCACTGGCTTCCTATTCAGTATAGAATTGATTTTAAGATGATTTTATTTGTATATAAATGTCTGCATAACCATGCTCCTATCTACTTATTGAAATTGAGTTGCTGCATTCCTATACCCCTTCTAGAAGCTTAAAGGGATAGTTCACCCAAAAATGAAAATTAAGTCATTAATTACTCACCCTCATGTTGTTCCAACCCCGTAAGACCTTCGTTCATCTTCGGAACACAAATGAAGATATTTTTGATTAAATCTGAGAGGTGGATCACTCCTCCATAGGCTTCTTAAGGGATAGAAACTTGACGGCCCAGAAAGTCATTGAAGAAAATGTTTAAATAGTCCATGTGACTACAGTGGCTCCACTATAAGTTTATCAAGCGACGAGAATACTTTTTGTGCGGAAAAACAAACAAAAATAACGACTTTATTCGACTATTCCTTTTCTTCCTTGTGGGCCTGAGACGAGAGTTCAAGAGATTTCCAGGACGCATGCGCGAGAACTGAACAAGAAGTAGTAGAAGTACGTCCTCTTCTCAGTTCTCGCGCATGCGTCCTATGGCCTATGGAGGAGTGATCCAGCTCTCAGATTTAATCAAAAATATCTTCATTTGTGTTCCGAAGATGAACGAAGGTCTTACGGGGTTGGAACAACATGAGGGTGAGTAATTAATGACTTAATTTTTATTTTTGGGTGAACTATCCCTTTAAAGGTGCAGTGTGGGATTTTTAGCGGCATCTAGTGGTGAGACTTGCAAATTGCAAACAGCAAGTCACTCGCGGCCTATCCCTCGGTTTTCAAACTCGAATGAGAAGCTACGGTGGCCGACGTAAGACAAAATATGTCGTCGTCGTCTGAGTCAGCAGCAGAGAGTAGTAAGTCAAGCAATGAGGTTTCTTTAGCGCTGTTTGTTTGCTTTCGGCTACGGTAGAAACATACCTTCAGACCTTCATAGAAGGGGATTCCCGCGCCTATGTAGATATAAATGTCTCATTCTAAGGTAATAAAAACATAACGGTTCATTAAGGTCTTTATACACCACTGAAAACATAGTTATGGATTTTATATTGCATCTCTGTCAATAGATCCTCAGAAATATTACACAATGCACCTTACATAATATAATAATAGTAATCAGCTGATTGTCTCACGAACGTAACCAGCACATTCTCCCCACATAGCAAACCCATAATACAGCGAGGGAGAAGAACCACATGAAACTATGCAACTATATATTTTTTCTAACAGGGTAGTAAAAGTTTAGCTGGCTAATATGAGCTGTTACTGTGGCTGAGCTGGTTAAAGCGTAAAGCCTTGTTTAAACTCGACGCGTCCGCATGAAGCCTTGTTTAAGGCCAATTTATACTTCTGCGTCGGGTGCGCGCAGTAGGTACGGCGTAGCATACACACAGACGCGTACCATACGCCGTACCCTTCGCCGTAACCTGACGCGCACCTCCTCAAAAATGTAACTACACGTCGCGACGACGCGGACCGCAAGATCTGTGATTGGTCGGCTTGGTAGCATCGCGTTTCCTCCTATGCATTTCCGGCGTGTTCTTCTGCACCGCCCGCCATTTTTAAAGTCTAAGTACAGCGAAACTGTTAAAAAAACTAAAAATTTACCTTTTCCACATCGATAAGCTCCAACTCCAACATGATCTGCTCTCTTTCAGTCGACATTTCTTGTAGTAACCTAAACTCAAAACTGCCGCGAGGAATCTTCTTCTTCTTGCCGCGAGGAATCTAAACACAGTGGAACATTAAAACCCTCCGCCGCCAACTAGCGTTTCGGCGCTGTACTGCAGAGCAACGCAGACCTAAACGCAGAAGTATAAATGCTCATGACGCCGTCGCCTACGTGCGTAGCCTACGCCGTACACTACGGCGTACACTCGACGCAGAAGTATAAATTGGCCTTTATACTCGACGCGTCCGCAAGAGCGCGAGCTGCGCGCGGCAAAAATGACGTCATTGCGGTGTGGGTGGTCGTGGGCGTTGAGTGCGCAAGACCCCATTTCGCCTGGCGGTGTGCACGGCACTTTTTGTAACATCGCGCGCGGCGCCGCATCCGAAGATGAACGACTTCCAGCCGAATCTGGCCGAACTGGTACGTCTGTACCAGCATGTTGATCCTTCTGAGACATTTGCATTGATGGGCGACCATAAAAGCCTCTCATTTTGTGAATAGGAACACATTTGCATTAAGCACCCAGTTTGCACTTAGTAAAGTAACTGCTTACATTTACAAAATAAGCCTACAATAGCAGAAGTAAGCCCTGCTGATGAAATTAAGGTTTAAACACTCTTCAATAAGCCTTCAGTTGTTTAACTAGTTTACATGCAGTGAAAGTACAATAAACCTACTGCATTTATTACTCTTTTTATATGAATCAGAAATTAATAAACTAAACGGCAAACTACTTCTTCACTGCTGATTCCTGGTGGTTTAGAGGAGAATTACTCCGAGTCGCCCCCTGTCGTTTCACAGAATAGCACAACGGCGAGCGCGTCAAGTATAAACGCCTCGTCCGTTTGGAGAGGTGCGCGCGGAGTCAGCGGAGACTCGCGCTCGTGCGGACGCGTCGAGTATAAACAAGGCTTGAGCCCACAGGTGCGCGCGGCAAAAATGACGTGATTGTAACAGCGCGCGCGCCTCCGCATCCCCTAGACACCACTTACTACACACAATAGGCTTTTTTTCTCTGATTTTGGAAACTCGATCGACTTAAAATGCTTCCAAGATCGACGGGTTGGTGATTCCTGTAACTGTTTTACGGTCAATGACAAGAGTAGCCTACTAATCAGCTGTCTCACGAACTTAACCAGCACATTTATCCCCACATAGCAAAGCCATAACACAGCGAGGGAGAAGAATTAAGTTACATGAAACAATCCAACTACATATTTACACCACTGACAAGGGAAAAGTCACTACTCACGGTGTTTACGACTAGCTTCTTCTAGCTTCCTGCGGCTTCTCTCTCAACGTAGTGACGAAACGCGCTCTGTAACGCTGTTTGTTCGCGTTCGGCTACGGTAGAAACATGACGTCACAATATGGCGACCTTCATAGAAGGGGATTCCCGCGCCTATGTAGATATAAATGCCTCATTCTAAGGTAATAAAAACATTACGGTTTATTAAGTAAGTTCTTTATACACCACTGAACACATAATTATGGATGTCATATTGCATTTCTGTTAATAGATACTCAAAAATGTTACACATTGCACCTTTAAGATCAAGTGACCAAAACATCCTTCAATGTACCATAACTTGTATGTTTTTTTGTCTTACCTTGTTTAGTCTTTCTTACTTTACTGTACAGCACTTTGGCCAACCAAGGTTGATTTTAAATGTGCTCTATAAATAAAATTGATTTGATTTGATTTATGCAACTTAGCCTTAGAGATCAGACAATTTCCCTGACAATTTTATAGATTTTTTTTCTTCTTAAATGTGTATATTCAATTATGTTTGTGTGTATTATTCTAAGTGTGTATATTTAGGATTTGTATCTAAATGTTTTGTACAGCATATTGGTCAGCCTTGTGGCTATTTTTAAATATACTTTATAAAATTAATTAAACTTGAAACTTGATGTATTTATTATAACAGTAAATCAGGAGTAAAACTCATTGTTTTTTAATTCCCCGGGTTCCAAAATGCTTAGAATTAGATCTAAAATAGGATAAGTTTGTAAATGTGGATAAACATTGCTTTACAGACTAGACGGTCAAGAAAGCCTCAAATTTGCCTATTTGTCTCATATTGTTGGTTTGTGTTTCAGGTGTTTCTGCTGAACGGGTTCAAATGAAGAGAAAGACTGTGAAGGGAGGAGAAGCTGTTACTTTAGAGACTCCTGTAGAAAAACACTCAAATAGTGTGATGACGTGGTATTTTAATGACACTCTCATCGCTGAATTCACTGGAGATCAGAGTCAGATCTGTACAGATGTTCAGTGTAAAGAGAGATTCAGAGGCAGACTGAAGCTGGATCATCAGACTGGATCTCTGACCATCACAAACACCAGAACCACAGACTCTGGAGAATATAAACTACAGATCATCAGCAGCACCAGCAGCTTCAGTATTAGGAGGACCATGAGCTTCAGTGTTAATGTCACTGGTGAGTATCATTTAGTCATTTGGAAGGAAAAACACTCTTAGGGCCCGTTCACATATCGCGTCTTTTGCGCGCTCAAGTTCATTATTTCAAATGGAGGCGCGCGGTTTGCGCGCTCATAATGGAAGCGACGCGGTCGCGGTGCGACGCGCTCGTTTTTTCCTGGTGCGTCCGCGCCGCATCGAGATAAAAACATCTCAACTTTTCAGAATGCCGCAAGCGCACCATAAGCGCACAGTAGGTCACGTGACAAGAACCAACCGGAGCGCAACCGCCCTAGCGTTTTGAAAAAAAAGAATGCGGCGCGCCCAGCGTTTTCTACGCGTTTTTAGGCGCGATATGTGAACGCAGCCTTACTGTGTGTAATATAAATAAAGTTGGCATGCCTTCGTTACATCTTTTTATTTGATTACTTTGATGACTGGTACTAAATCAACGGTACTTTTGGCATCACTGCATGAAACCGTAATCTACTTTAAACCGAATGAGATTCACATGTGATTTCATTGTTTGTTATAGATCAATCTGACAGATTCACTCACACTAATGTCTCTGTCTTTCGCTGATCCAGGTTCAGGTCTGTCTCCAGGAGCCATAGCAGGAATATGTGTTGTTGTTGTTGTTCTGCTGGCTGTAGCTTGCGGGATTTACTATCGCCAGAGGAACTCAGGAAGTTGTAAGTATCTCCTTCAGATATTATAATGAGAGAAAACATCTTTATTGTGCAACATTTTATATTAAGTTGTGTGTGTGTGTGTGATTATTTTTCAAAGTAAACATGGAGAAAATTAGGCAAAACGTTCAGTATGAAGACCTAGAAAAGGTAAGTTACTGCACTACTGTAGTGTATCTTTGTAGAAATCTCTGACTTTACATATAACATTCAGATCTATATTTTTTGTTGCACTTTTACTGAAAAAATAAATAATTGCAATGGGAAATAAACATTTCAAACGACAGTTTCACAAAAACTTTTTTTTTTTAGTTTCTGTGACTCTAAATAATAACAATGTTCATTTGTCATTCTTTACCTTCTGTGATTTGTTGATTTCTTACAGAACGAGACATTCCAAGACCTACAGGATCAGGGTGAAGATAATATGAGTGAAGATGATGAATAAGTGAATTGTCAAAAACATATTTCTATTTTTACAAGTCTCTTAAAGTCCCTAATGGGCTTGTGTTTTTAAACTGCAACTTGATTAAATCCTTTCGCAGTCACATTGATTTTAGGGATGGGCAAGAGCACTCCTTCGTGACATAGACAATCTATCATGAAAACGAACCCCTAGACGTTAAAAAATATATTTATATTTTTTCTGATTGGTTATTGCAGCATTTTTTGGGTGGTTCCTGAGGTCTGGTTGTGTTATCATCACGCCTTCCAGACCGCCGAAATAATGTGAAACTGGATTTGAAAGGGAAAATGCATGGAATCACTTTGATCATGAAATATGTCCAGTGCCAATATTTCATAATATATAGCATTATATTGAGAACACAATATAAATATAATTTTAATATAATGTTGTAAATTCTCAGTGCTTTAGTTGCCCGTGTATCAGCGTTGTTGTTAAGGGAAGAGCGCATCCAGAGTTACGTTTATGTTATGCATATAGGATATCTGATTATTATTAATCTCATAGGATGTGTCATAGGACAGGATTCAGTTTACCTTAGTTCATTAACTCTTCAGCTTTATCTCAACAGCTATTGCTTTTAGATGGGTTTTTTTTTTTTCGATAACATTAATGCATCATAATAATTTTTTTCTAGTCGTTTATGTTTTCGTGTCATTTTTATTTGTCATTAGGCCTTATTTTCGTAAGTCTTGAAATATTTTCATGATTGATTTTTCCAAGGGTAGGGGAGGGTCTATGGGCGGGTAAATGTATGTTGTTGTTGTTTTTTCAGATCTTTTGATCTAATGGACAAAATAAGCTTGCACAATTTACAAATGAATGCACCCGGAGATCAAAACCAACAAAACACACGGAGAGCATCAGCTTTAGTTTCTGACTAATAGACACAAGACCAGTCGAACGCTGTGAGTGTGTGTTAGAAATCAGGAATGGTGAGAGAACATTGTGCTTGGTACATTTTTCATCTTCAAATCAAACTTAGGTCAGCCATCAAAGTTTAAATCCCGTCTGGCTTGCGCTCTTCCCATAATCTTTACGAATTACCTCAGTAACTGTAAAGTAGACAGTCTTTTGTAGCTGTTGGTCTACACAAAGCAATCCGGGCAAATGTGTGTTCTACCTCTGGAAGTGGTCAAAAGTGGACACGTTCATAACGTTTTAGACCCTGTTTACACCTGTGTTTAGCGTCGTCCACTTGTGATCCGATTGAACAAAACACTTTGTGGTGGAGGTTTGCCTTTAGCGGTGTCATATTTCAGCAGATCTCCTGGAGGTTGAATGTTTCTGGAGTGAAGCTTTTGGAAAGCGACTTCCCAAAGAAACGTGTCTCAGGATGTAACCACTAGTTGCTGCTTATTATCTTCAACTTCATTGTTGGATTTTCTTTTTCCCCACTTTATATTTAAGTCACAAATAATCGACTTGTAGCATTCAGCCTTCTTCCTAAACTTTTTTTTCTCATAAAAGACAAGGTCCCAAGTCTTACACCTTTTATTAATTTAAAAGGTATATACCCCCAAAAAAGTTTTTTTTATTCTGTTTTCCGTTTTAAATTGCCTGCACTTTGTTCAAGGTTTTGAAAAACTGGCTGCCACTTTTGCACTTTTTTCGGCGGTTTCCCGGACCGAGATTAAGCAGATAGTCCTAGACTAAAATGGCCCTTTAAACTATTCTAGATTAAGGTCTACTCCTGTCTTAATTTAAAGCCTGTCCTGGAAACCGGGCCTTTATGTTTAAATGTTTTATTTATTTTGTTTTGATTTAGTTTCTTTCTATTTTTATTTACATGAATTGCTTTTGATAAAGGAATGTGAATAAACGTTACAGTCTGTGTTGATTTTGAATAAACTGTTTAAAATGTTACAAAAATCTTTATTATATTTTTAGTGAAAATATTGCTAAAATGTTATTTTCTGTTTTAAAGTTATGTTTTTTTAATGTTTATAGAATCATACAATTTAATTTCTGTTTTATTATGCTATTATTGTGATTCAGTGAATGTTTATTTCAAATGGCAAACATGTTTTTTACCAGTTTGGTTGGGGATAATAACCCTGCGATGTGTGTAATTTCAAAGTGAAATATGAATTTCCTACTTTACTACTTTTTTAAAAAAACATTTTTTTTTTTTTTGCAAATTAAAGGATAGAAACATTAACAATGAGAAAACCTGATCAAAAATAAATTGCAAGGGTAATAGGCTATATATGAACAATTTTGAAGTGGAGTTTTAATTTTATCATGGATAAAAAGTTTGTGAGGAAAAGTAAACCTCAAGAAAATTTAATTAATAAATTAAGTAAATAAAGATCTACTGTATACAATAAAATTAGCCTATATTATGTGTGCTGGATCTTTATATTTATTGGATGGATTTTTTTATTTATTTAATTAATCATTTAAATGTGATGAATATATATATATGATAGGCGGCAAGCCCTATATATATATATATATATATATATATTTTATATATATATATATTTATATTTATATATATATATATATATATATATATATATATATATATAATATATATATATATATATATATATATATATATATATATATATATATATATATATATATATTTAAGCGCTTGACTGACGTCAGACATGTTACTGTTCGTTGTTGAATCACGATTCTTAAGGGGACTTTGTTTGTCTTAAAGGGACCATTGTCCACAATGGGGCGCCAAATAACAAGCGGTGAAGTTGTCATGACGACGCGTTGACAAGTATGATTCATTTGTATGCTTCGTTCGCGCGGCTTTCTATAAGAATCGATTCAAAGAACTGATTTATTTAAGTGAAGTATTTCGTTATACTGATGTCTGATATGTTTTTACTGATCGTAGTTTGTCCACAACAAAGTCTTTATAATTACAATTCTTAAAGGATCTTTGCGTGTTTTAAAGGGACTTTGTCCACAATGGGGCGCCAAATAACAAGCGGTGAGGTTGTCATGACGACGCGTTGACAAGAATGATTCATTTGAGCGAATCGCTTCGTTCGCGCGGCTCTCTATACGAATCGATTAAAAAAAACGGATTTATTTAAGTGAAGTGTTCCGTCAAATACTGCTATTTATCTCTACGTTTTCGATCAAAATAGTGCGTTGATGATATGTGAAACTTTACCGTTTTCGTTTTGTGACTCACCAAATCATGAATTGAATCAATTCAAAGAATCGATTCGGATTTCGGACCGTTTACTAGTTCCCGCCTGGAAAGATATCATAAAAACTCTAAGATAGAGACATAATATCTTTACTACATGTAATATGTATTATTTATGGGCATTTAGTCTCGTAATGTAGTTACGTAGTACGTATAGTGCGCGAGAAATCTGTCCGCGCGCACACTTCCTCGTGCAACCGCATCACGGGAGTGGAAACACCTACAACTCGTTCACACCAAACTACACACAGTAGAGGAAGAGAGAGAGAGGTAGAGGAAGAGAGAGAGGGAGAAAGGGGGCGGTGAATCCTTTGCCACCCGCATACTTTCTTTCTAAACGTCCTCCTCTCTCCCGAATCTCTAGTTTTCCCTCTAACATGGCTGCGCTCTCAGCCTGGTTCTGGAACGAGCGCTTCTGGCTTCCGCACAATGTCACTTGGGCGGATCTGGCCGACCCCGCGCCCGGCGTGGAGTACCCGAAAGCCGGCCACTTGCTCTCCGCGCTGCCGCTGGCCTTGGGGATATTCGCAGTGCGGATAATATTCGAGAGGTATGGTTTTAGTTTGATGGCAAGCTATTTAATGTGTTTGGCATTCATTTGACCATCAGATAAATAGCCTAAACTCTATTGATATTAAATTTCTATCGTTTAAACTCGCATCACGTGCTTCCCCCAGGTTTTAAATTGTAAACGGTTATGGATGCACGTGTCTTAACTTTTATATGGAGATTTTTGGTAGGTCCATTTGGGCTGGTTGAACATGAAAGACATTTCATGCCTCCTGGTCATGAACTCCCAGCCAGATGCATCTGTCAGCTGACCAGATTAGGGCCTAGACTCAGAAAAGAGGATTGCATTTATTGTTCTTTGCTTTAACGTCTTTTCTATGTCTTATTTCACCACTACCTTAACAAACTCATTCTCTCTCATGCTTCTTAGGTGATTATAATATCAGGCGGTAGTGTCCAAAATGAATGATAAATGAACAACACACCTTTAGATGAGCCTGTGCTGCATGCATACTGTATGAATAAGTACAGGTTCTTGTCTTAAGTATGCTTTGTATTCAAGCGTGCTTGAGTGGTAATGACATGTGTTTGTGTCTCACTGTGGGAAAGCTTGGTTTTAAAGGGGTAGCGCACTCAAAAATTGTGTCATCATTTGATCACCCACATGTTTCTTGCACACTTTTTGATGCTCATTCTTATGTGGAACATGACAGGAGAGCTTTGATACAATGTTCACGCTGCTCTTTTCCATACAATGTATGTAAATGGGGACTTGCGCTACCAAGTTTGAAAATGAGGGGGGAAAAAACAAATATTAGCTCGTTTAACTATACTATCATATGGCTTATAGAAGAGAGCGCACTACATATATGTACTACTTTATCAGTTTGGGTGTGAGTAATTGATGATAAAATCCAAATATTTGGGTGAACTGCTCCTTTAATAGATACATTTCTAATTTTCATTATTAATAAAGGCACTATGTAAGTTGCACCAAACCCCAGGTGTTATAACATGATTCTGTAATGTAAGATCCACCGTCGCTCTTTCTGCGGTTGTGTTTCTGCTGGAGGCACATTTAGTGTCTTGAACTACTAATATTTTTGATTTAGGACTAAGAATAGGCCGTTGTTAAAAAAAATAAGAACTTGTTCTTAAGTGACTTGCCTGGTTAAATTAAGGTTAACTAAGAATAGGCTGCATAAACATTCCAGAGTTGAACGTTCGGTGGGTGGGATCTCGTTTGACGTCTATAACCCAGTTTGCATGAGAAAAAGTGCCTGGGTCTGATATGCTTTCAAAGAAGTACTGTGGTGTTAGATGGAACTGTTTAGCATATTACTATATATATATTCATGTTTCATTGTTTTGAAAGGTGCGTAAGGGTATTATGTCCAAAAACAACTTATTTGTTAGTGTGGCTTAGGTTGATGTAATGATAAGAATGAAGATCTCGAGGAACCTGTTAGGAGAAACTTCTTAAGACGTTCTCTTCTCTTTCTTACCGATCCAGTTGAGGTGAAAGTATTTCGTGGCTGTAAAGTCTGGTCACACCGGTTCTGTTTAAATGGTAAAAATGTACATTTGACAAGTTTCGCTCATGGTTTGTGGGCTAATCACTAAAAATAGCAAGCGAAACTAGTCCTCAGAACTAGCTCAGACGCAAGACATCGGCCCAAGTGTGGTTGGTTTCTTATAACTGTGATACTTTGAAATATCGATGTGCTTAGGGTTAATTTTTTTTTTGTTATTAAGTTCAGAAGATAAGATTGAAGTATATAAAGTAAATTATTTCCATGATATTTGTTTTGGCTCGGTTGGATATGTTTGTCTTCATGGTTGTAAGGTTTACCATGTAAGACACATTTTAATTTTAGTATCAATAAAATGCTATTATTGTTTTTATTACTATTTTGAATTAATTTGTACTTTTAGATTTTTTTAGCAATTTCATTTTGATTTCAAAGTTTTAGTGTTTAATTGCGTTTTTTGTCATTTTTATTATTTTTTTTTATATAGTTTGAATTGATTTTATTTTAATGAATGAAATTTAGTTTTAATTTAGGCCTAGATTATTTTAAAACATAAAGTTAAACTAAATGAAAATAAGAAATGTCGCTTTGGCATTTAGGTAGATGAAGAAAATAGTTTTTATTATGGTTTCTTCTGATTGATATCTACGGAGCCCCTAAAGGGACATTGTGATTGAATAAAATATGGAATGGGGTGGAAAATTGTATATCAATTCTTTTGTGTTCTCTCGCAAATGTTTTGCGTTCCCCGAAAAACTTTGCATTTGCTCGCAAAGAAAAGTTTTGCGAATGAATGCACAATTTCTCTGGGAACGCGAAGCTTTTGGAAGCGAATGCCAAGTTACTCGGTTGGAACGTAAAGCTTTTGTGAATGAACGCAAAGTTTCTCGGTTGGAACGTAAAGCTTTTGTGAATGAACGCAAAGTTTCTCGGTTGGAACGTAAAGGTTTTGTGAATGAACGCAAAGTTTCTCAGTTGGAACGCAAAGGTTTTACGAGCGAACGCAAAGTCACTCGGTTGGAACGCAAAGGTTTTACGAATGAACGCAAAGTTTCTCGTGTGAAACGTAACGGTTTTGTGAGCAAACTGAAAAGTTTCTCAGTTGGAACGTAAAGGTTTTACGAATGAATGCAAAGTTTCTCAGTTGTAACGTAAAGGTTTTACGAATTAATGCAAAGTTTCTCAGTTGGAACGCAAAGGTTTTACGAATGAACGCAAAGTTTCTCGTGTGAAACGTAAAGGTTTTGTGAGCAAACTGAAAAGTTTCTCAGTTGGAACGTAAAGGTTTTACGAATGAATGCAAAGTTTCTCAGTTGGAACGTAAAGGTTTTACGAATGAATGCAAAGTTTCTCAGTTGGAACGTAAAGGTTTTACGAATGAATGCAAAGTTTCTCGGTTGGAACGTAAAGGTTTTACGAATGGATGCAAAGTTTCTCAGTTGGAACGTAAAGGTTTTACGAATTAATGCAAAGTTTCTCAGTTGGAACGCAAAGGTTTTATGAATGAACGCAAAGTTTCTCGTGTGAAACGTAAAGGTTTTGTGAGCAAACTGAAAAGTTTCTCAGTTGGAACGTAAAGGTTTTACGAATGAGGCCATCCTTAAAAATATTTTGGTTTGCAGTAACAGCAAAAAAAAAAAAAAAAAGGGTCGGTAGGTAGGTCTATATATTTTTTTTTTTCAAAATTCAATGAAAAAAAAAAGGACAATTTTGGTCATGGTGATTAGGTCGGTATGAATTTAAACAAATTTGCATATCGTGACGCCACTGACAGTGTCTTCAACCCATGCCTTTGGGCGCACCATTGCGAATCTCATTCTGATACAGGTTATAGACAACAAACAATTTGAAATCTTTGTCAAAAAACATGTTTATTGCATTAATTCCAGCTGCATTCATTTGGGGAAAAAGAGTGGATTTTCAGAGGGAAACAAATAAATTAATGACTAATCTCACCAGCGCCGCGCCGACCAATAAAACAGCGCATTTGGCACTATTCGTTTAAATTGGACCCATGAACATCTGCTATTATTAACGGAAATCAGTGAGGTCAAATGGCTAGGCGCATTGTAGAAACTATATTAAGTAGTCCTGACATATTATGGAATGGTCGATTTTCTTTAGTGTAATTTAGTACATTTCGGTATGGGATGTGCTGTTTTATTGGTCAGCGCGGCGCTGGTGAGATTAGGTCGCGCAAGCAAACACTTCCTCCCTGCGCTGTCGAGTCTGTCGCGCTCGCGTGTCTCGGTCCATTGAGCCACGCAGATTAGCTACATGTCCGCGCTGCGCGAACTCTGTAACACCCCGCCGTTTCGTCCCACTTTCGGTGTGTTTGGCTTCCCATACTTATGTGTGTTTGTCAGAGCCTGCCGTTGCTGTGTGACGCGCGTTCGCGGCGGCCATATCGTGACGAGCTGCTGGACGCGCTCCGAGAAAAGGCCGTTAACATCTATTCCCTATTTGACCATTAAGAATTTCGAATAATGAGCGACTAAATGTAGGCTCATACAGACGTATTTCACAAGCAGCCGCGCCGCAGCCATCATCACCGAGCGCGAACCATTGACAGTGAATGAAATGAATCGAACGCACAGGCCATGTGACATGCGTAAACCAATGGTGTAAACATAATCATCATATAGATGACGCCACGGGTTTTTATTTAAAAGAAAGAACGTAGCTTGCTTACTATAATATAATTGATATTTTATTGCATTTGTATTAGTTGTTTGAAGAGTAAAAAAAAATCGGTCGGTCTTAATGCAAATTTACAACCGGCAAGTCGGTCGGACTAAAAGGGAAAAAAAATAAAAAATTGGGTCGGTCCTAAATTGACAGGGTCGGTCGGGTTACGGCAAACAAGAATATTTTTAAGGATGGCCTGAATGCAAAGTTTCTCGGTTGGAACGCAAAGGTTTTACGAGCGAACGCAAAGTCACTCGGTTGGGACGCAAAGCTTTAGTGAATGAACGCAAAGTTTCTCGGTTGGAACGTAAAGGTTTTGCGAACAAATGCAAAATTTCTCGGCTGTAACATAAAGGTTTCGCGAGCAAACTTTTAAGTGAGAACGGAAAGCATTAAAAAATGTTTTTTCAAAAAAACGTCTTTCCGTGGCGGTGAAGTCTGGTCACACCGGTTCTGTTAAAACGGTTAATGTACATTTGACAAGTTTCGCTCGTGGTGTTTTTCTCCCATCCCACCTTGTCTCTTTAGCAGTTTAGTATTTAGATTTACCTTCAGGGGAACCTAAAGCTTCGGTTTGTGGATTAGCCAGCCTTAAAACTCCGGACGGACCTCATTCTTGTAGAAGAGCTTGTAAATATTCAGTACGTCCCCTCGAGGAACGTTCAGTTGATGCATTGATGGTTTCTGATACCAATCATTCAGTGTCATGCATGAACATACTACATTGGCTCTCAGTGAATTGGACCTCTTTTGTTGTGCAGGCCAACTTGAGCGTTGTCAGGCACGCACCCCTGTCATGTTTCACGATGATCCTCATGTCTCGGGCCTGACCGAGCCCCCGGGGAGGCCAATTAGCATAGTTGGTCCAGAGGGGGTTGGTCTGGTTTCAGGAGGACGATTGCATGCAGTCGGTCAGGATGACATCAGCAGTCTCTCTCTCTCTCTCTCTCTCTCTCTCTCTCTCTCTCTCTCTCTCTCTCTCTCTCTCTCTCTCTCTCTCTCTCTCTCTCTCTCTCTCTCTCTCTCTCTCTCTCTCTCTCTCTCTCTCTCTCTCTCTCTCTCTCTCTCTCTCTCTCTCTCATTTATTCATCAGCGGTGACTGCAGCTCACAGATAGTGTTGATGTGCTTTAACACTGAGGAGTTGCAGTACACTTGAGCCCTATTTGCACGGGATTAGCATTATCTGGGGACCTCATGTGATTTCGAAATTACCCCGCCACATCTGAATTTCGTGTGGCGCATTCGCACGGGATAAACGAAGCCTGTGATTTTACTCTAATTTACTGACTTGTCTCCGAATATGACGTCAATAGGCTATTGCTTGGAAATGTCTTTGCCGTGATAGGTCTAGCTGTATGATATATCATAATAAACAGAGTAATGTTCTTTACCGCATGCTGCTATAGATGTCTTTCATCTCCATCTAATCATTCTTTTTGTTTTCCCTCTTCTGATGATTTTATCCTTATCTTTCTGCAAATTGTGTAGTTGTATGGTGTATAGCGATATGAACCAGCACCGAAAATACTATCAAAACACTGCATTCTTCATAAAAATAGGCGCACGGGAAACAAAAACCTTGAAAAAATTAAAAAACGACCCCGCCAAATCACAGACATGGCCGATTCGCACGGGATTAAGGTCACAGACAAACCTCTGCAATTATTAGAAATGAGTAGAGGTCACCAGGTTCATACTGATCCCTTGCGAATTAGGCCTTTAGAGGGTGTTTAACACCTAAACCTGAGACCTACATGATTGTTTTTTTTTTTTTTCAGCGATGAGAAGTGGTTGATTTTTATTACTCGGGGAGTGTTAAGTTATTTATAAAAAACATTATTTTATTTTATATTTCTGGTCTTGTCCCCAGATTTTTTGTTTTTTTATTTATTTTTCAGGCAGAAAAAGTGGCATTCAATTGAAGTGTGCTTTTGGCTCAATTGTACATGCTTTATGCGTTTCTTTATTCCCTGAGGACTCAGAACATTCATTCAACCTTCATTCGCTCCAGAACAATTACTCACTCACACACACACTCGCACAAGGTCTTACTCACACCGCACTTGTTTGGGCTCATTCTCTCAAAGGAATGTGTTGAACTGTCGTGCCGATAACATAAGATCATAATGACTCCTCTGGAGTGACTTTGGCATTCAGAGACGGTTGCTCAAGAGGTTACGGCTCTGGAAATGTGTCATCACCCGTTTCCAGGATCCTTTCCTCTAGAGTTCAGTCTGTCACTGAATAGTTAATGCTGTAGTTCTCCTTCAGACAACTGTTGTACTGCGGGTCAATGGGTTTTTCCGGAGTTAAATAATGGCTTCATATGTGTCAAGCTGTAATGATCGCATGTGGTTAACAATCAATAAATCTCATTGCATGATATTATTTTTACATAGGAGTTATTCTTGTAACCAATATTTTTTAAATTGGACATTTTTCAATTCTTACTGTCACGTTTTTACTGAGTTGAGTCAATGTACATTTTTTTTTTATGTCTATCTAAACCAAGGTATTTCCCTTATTAAAAAAGCATGAATTTTTTTACAGACACTGAAATGAAGCTTTTTTTTTTTTTTGTGGTCCAAAACTTTAAGTCCATTTAGTATTTAGTAAATTGTAGGCTACTTGAATAGAGTTGTGACCAAATTTCTGATTTACTAATGCATCACATTATTTAGAAATTAATTGTAGTTGATGCATGCATCGCATCATTTATTAAAAAACTGCACTTAAACTAAATCAGTGTGATCAAATTTCAGTGCATTCTCACATTTTGTAAAGAATCAAAATTGTATTTGTACCCAAATTTAGTTTTCTGCTGCATTACATTTAGTAAAAAGAATTGTATTAAATCTAATGGTTGTGAGGGAATATTTACTCTTGAAGCTTTAGCTAATTTATCTTAGTTTGGCTATATAACAGTGCAAGCTTGTGGATGTGATTATCAGGCTTTTGTTACGTGTTTTATTTAAGTTAACCTTGAGCTGTCGAGTAGTTTTATTGGCCCTTGAGTTATCCATAGTCCCTTTTTGTGGTGTCATGTTGGGCTGGCACACAGAGCGAGTCTCCGCCCACTCAGGACATAATCGGGTCATGTTTCATTCATCAGACATGCAAATCGAGTTACTGAGAAAATGTCAAACGCCGTCTGTCCCTGGCAAGGAGAGTTTGCATGCGCAACAGCCAAAACCTGAACAATTCACAAAGCCTACAATGACAACATCAGCTAAATCTGTGCCAGAGATGGTGTGTGACGGCAGTGATGTCATCAGGCGTTGAGCTGTTACTGACCTCACATCCTGTTTTACATTTAAAAGTTGTTTGTTAACGGTCAATGTGGGGTTTTCTTTATTTGCTTCAAAACTGCTAGGAATAAACCTTAACCAGAATGGAAATACTCTACTTCCCCTAAACGGTCTATTTAAAGAACCATACACTTCCAAAAAGTGATGTTCTGTAAATATACTTAAGTTAAGATGCATTTACTTGAGAAGAAAAATGACTTAATTTCTGAAAATGAGAAGAAAACATTTAAATATACTTAATTCAAAAGGAAAACATGATTATATTACCATACTTGTATAGATTTTTTTTTTTCTTGGTTCAAGTATAAACTCAATTTTGATGAATTTCTCCGACTTAGTCATTTTCCATCTCAAGTACATTTGTATTGATATTTGTAATGGTAAACAGGACAAATACAGAGCATTTTTTACAGTTTAAACTGATAGTTGTGTGCAAATATCCAGCTTTATATACCCAACAAAAGATCACGTGTGTGTGTGCGGTGACAAGGCTTTCTATTGTCTCCGACTCGGAAAAGCCCTCGTCCCACAGTATTGGATCGGATAGTTTGTGTCCCACCAGTTGCAACCCACTTTCCTGAAACAAAACACAGACGGTCATGTGACTCGACAGGTCAAGTCCGGATGCTAACTTTAATGAATGAGATTTTTTTTTTTGGCTGAGACTGGCAGCGCCGACGTCGGAGATTAACCCGAGATTGTATTGTTTAAATCTTTTGTGTTTGTCTGTTGAACTAACTGAGATTTAAGCAAAGCTCCAGTTAGCAAGCTAATATTTAGTCCCGAGACCCATCTGTCACTTTGACCCTGTCGTCATTAAGGGAAGATTGTGAATGTCAGACAGGGAATGGGACTGTTTACGCAACATGGTTTGCGTCTTAGACTTGCCAATTCTGGTGCTCTGAGACACTTAACATGTCTTTCCTCACTGTTTTAATTAAAACATATTAGGAAAGTTTGCTTTTTATGCTGAGTGTCAGATTCCACAGTTTAGTATGTAGTTTGTGGGCCAGTTTAACATGCCTGGAGACATAGTTCACCAGCGTTTGCCCATTCTGGGTTAATAAACTGCTCAAAACAACCATTGTCAACACATTGAGTATGTGGTGTATTTATCAAGCTGCTCAGTTTATTGTTTGAGAGATGTTTTATATTAAGGACTTTTACCGCATTAACTTTGTTGTCATGGACAGTTTTATTTAAATATTTTGCATGAGGGACAAGTTTCAGGAAAGTCAGAATTTCAAACCCGTATTGAATCTGTACATTTTATTTACTATAAATGGCCATTGAAATGGATCACCGAATGCATATTAGCAAACTATATGAGGTGCATCCAGTACTAAATTAAGGAGTTAATTATTGTTATGAATATGAAAATATATATGACCAGGTTGTTTAAACGAGAAGTCGAATTGGTCACTCAAGACTCACTCATTCATAATGAAAGGGAAAGAGAAACTAGTTTCTGATTTGTGTTAGAATTTCTTGTGTAAATCATATTTTAATAGAATGTCCATTTTTAAATGATATTTGACACAAAAAAAATGTAATGGACATTTTTAAAAAGGTTCCTCCTGGAATAATTTTAGAATTTCTTTCATATATTAAATTGAAAGATTCTATGTAAGTTTTACATTGCTGTTATTGGTATATATGTCTGTTTTTGTATATTGATTGTTTTTTAAGACAAAATTGTTAAATTATTGTAAACAATGTATTGAAGTGATATTGTAATCATAATTCTAATTTGTTTTAAAAGTGAAATACTGTTGATTGCCATGAATATAGCCATTGCTGCTAATATGGCATTAAATCCTAAATAAAAATTTTTGCCAGTATTTATTTTTTGACCGAATAGCTGCTTTTGCAAAGTGATTCACAATTTTTAATGTAAAAAGTAAGATACAGTAAATATGTAAATAAAAGTTATCAATTCATGTTTTTTTCACATTTTCTTTATTAAATGAACTAAATTTCATTATTATTATTTATTGTACATACTACATTGTAAAACTACAACATTTCACATTATTAATTGTTAATTTCACCAAATTTACAATAAATGTCAGTAAACGGCAATATACATACAAAACTTACTAAGCTTGTGTTTCAGTGAACATTTTTGTCTGTGTTTAGAAAATCAGTCAATTCAATAATTAAATCTTCAATTCAGTTTAAAACCGATTTAAAGAACTGAATTGTAGAAACTCTATTGGCATTTTTGCTGTTAAAGTGTGTAATTTCTGTCACACTAGTTTTGCCGAAAGGTATTGCAAAAATGTTTGTTTCGAACAGGTTTCCAGGCTTCTTCTGTCCCCCATTGCTCAGACAAACAGGTCTTGTGAGATAAAGCTCACCTGACAATGTAAGATGTTCGAGATCAAGCCATGCAAATGTGTTTCCAGTATCCACCGCCAGTTTTCATTCATTTACTTGTGTATAGATCTAAATGAATCTGAAAAGCCGCAGTCATAAATGCTCCCGTCCTTAAGTTTCGTCAGCAGCTTCTGGCGTTCATTAATCAGTGAGTCCAACTGATTTGTTTTGCATTCAGTGGAGGTTTAGCAACATAGCTGGATTTTGCATGAGTCAAATGAACATCTTGTTCTTCTGCTTCAGAAACGCTGCTGATAAAGAAACTGGGTTTCAGACCCGACTACACACATTTCTAAAGTTTATGTTCTAGACGACAAATCTCAGCTGAGAATTCAGGGAGGAACCTGACTGCTTTTAACTAAGTTTTTGTTGTGTGTTTTTCAAGCTTGCAAACGTAAGTCAGTTATTAGCACCTCTATTTGACCGTTTGAGGAATCACTCGTGTTTGTAACAGAAACAGTATAGCACAAGTTACACACTGAAGCTTAATCCTTCTTGTTAGAAGGTTATTAAATCACTAAACTAAGTTTGAGCAATAATAGCGGCAATAGTATCAGTATCGGCCGATATATGATGATTTATAACGTTATCGTTATCGGGCCGATATATTAGAGCCGATAAATAATGGATAATTCCCTTTAGCTGAGACACTTCAGATGCGCATGGTTTACCATGATGGTTTTGAATTGACTAAAATATGATTGAAATCACTTCAAAAAAGGAAAATACAGTTCAGAGCAACATGTGCGGCACAAGCCTGTCATATCGGCTACCTCAAATTATAATGAGAACGCTATAATTGTGTGTTTGGGACATGGGTTTTAATGGTGAGATTTTTGTTGTAATCAGGCTCTCAATTTATATACAACTTTGGATTTAGGTTTATCGGCCAATATATCGGTTATCGGCTTTCAAAATATGAAGAATTATCGGTTATCGGTATCGGCATAAAATTATCGGTTATCGCTATTGGCAAAAATATTTAAAATCGGTGCATCCCTACCCACTTTACTTAAAGCCTTTATGTATAATGCTCATTATAAAAGTATTTAATGCATTAATTATGCCTTGTAATGCACTGTATGGTCTCATGAATAATCGTAACCACAGTTATAATACATTATAATACACCTTAAATGCAGTAAACCTTGAGAAACAAGGTTTCAGATGTAACAAGGAATCTGTGAATATTATTTATAATGCTTTACAATTATTTATGAAAAGATATAATGCATTTATGATGTACATTATGAATACCTTTATAATAATGCATTATAGATAAAGGTTTTAAGGAAAGTGTTACCATTTACATGGTCAAATCAAATGTAGTTTAATCATTATAATTTGCTTAAAGCTAGATGTGGCTTTGACTAGAAGAAAAGCAGTCAAATCAGTTCAATGTAAAACACATGAATTGAGTCTCAATCTGGATTAGTAGCAACGACATGTAAATCACATGCATTCTGTCCTGATGGATGCGATCCTGTCTGTGTCCTCTTGCAGGTGTATCGCAGGTCCATGCGCCTCCATCCTTCAGATCCACACGGAGTCGAGTCGGAGAGCTCAGCCCAATGCCGTCCTGGAGAAAGTGTTTACATCTATCACAAAGGTATGCTCTAGCGTCATGGAAAGAAAGCGATAAGCCTCGGTGCTTTACAGTGATTTACCAAAGCGTTCTGGCTCGAACTGAAGCCTAAAACTTTTAAAACAAGACAATAGCAATACGATAAAAGGTGTTTTTAATCATAAACATTTATTCAGTGTGTTTTTCCTGGTTTTGCTCTCGGATGAACCCGTTGCTCCTCTGCTGTGCCTGTGTTTTATGAGACCATCAAAGCAGGGCTTCAACTTTAGCCGAGACATAAGCCGAACAGGTTTAGCATTACCTGACAGATGAATAGAGTAGAGACTCTATTGGGTGCAAAGCTGTAACTTTTATCTTTACAATAACCAATGACTTCAATGACCCGTTTTGTTGAACTGCTGTAAATCGTCTTTATCAGCACTGAAGCTGAGGCGATCTGCTATAGGTTTACGTCTTATCTGATCATTTTACTTTAGATAAAAGCTGTTAATAGATAATTCTGCATGTGTCGTTTTTGCTGGTTATTCTGTACATCTTTAAATTTAGGACATTTGTATGTAATAACTCACAGGGTTTGTGTATTTGTAAAATGTATTTATTAGCTTTTGTCCTAGAGTTTAAAGTGTACAATGTAAAAATCCATAATAAATAGTTTATTTCAATTTAAAACTAAGAAATTAAAGAAATATTTTGCTGCAAAAAAAGAAGCTTTTCTTACTTTGATGCATTTACTTGATGAGTAAAATGACATAAGATATTATGTCTCGTTTTCTGAGGTAATAAATCAAAATTAAGCGAGTTATCTGCCAATGGGGTTAGAAAAATAATCTTAATTCTAACAGAAACGATTATTTTTTCTACCCAGTTGGCAGATAATTTTACTCGTCTCTTAATCTAGATTTTTCCCCCAAAAAAATAAGACATAATATATTGTCATTTGACTAGTTTAGTTAATGCATCTTGATTTAAGAATTTTTAGATATTTGGACTGGAAACAAGACAGAAATACTAAGTAAGCAAAGCCTTTTTTGTATTTTTTTTTTTTTTTTTACATTTACACATTACGTCTGTAACGTAATTTCTACAGAAAAAGTTTTCTTTACCTTATAAAGTTTTATTAAAAGTTAGTATACTTATGTACCAAGACATAATGCATGAACTTATAATGTAATTATAATATAATAATATAATGCATTGAGATATAATGTATGAAAATTTAAAAATTAAGGTAAATATATATTGAGAACAAAAGATTTACTGCAAGTCATTTCCAGTCAAGTTGCAATTTTTTCAGTTAATGCAAAATTAAATTGCATGGATTTTGGGATAAATAAATACAATTCTAGCAATTAAATTAAACTTAGCAATTCAAAAGCAGCCATTTTGTTCCAAAACATTTTTTTTTAAACATCATTACCGCCAGCATTACATGATGGAAATGACATTTACGCCCTTTTTCTTTGTTTGTTCTAGTCGCCGGACTCGCGGCATTTAGAAGGTCTGTCTAAACAGCTGGACTGGGACGTGCGGAAGGTCCAGCGATGGTTTCGGCAGCGGAGGAACCAGGACAAACCCAGTACAAGAACCAAGTTTTGCGAGAGCATGTAGGTTTTCATTTTCTGCTAGCGCACATGCATGCTAGTACATTAGCACATAGAATATAATGAAAGAAATATGCCATCCAAAACCTCAGAACCGAAAGCGATGAGGAATTTACCAACAATATTTGCATTTCACCATGCTTCAAGTTTCAAGTATAGATTCGTACACAAGCCAATAATTCATCGTGGAGCCGGTTGGTTTGGTTCATTAGTGAGGAATGTTTTGACATTTCAGTGGAAGATACTTCTTGAACTAGTCTCATCAGTTTCACCAGACCACAGACTACCATAAATTATGTGTGAATTATGTTGATTTTTTACAGTTTGTTCGTTGTCCTTCACTTAGGGAAATTTTTACACGTTTGGCACCACATGCATATTTTGTAAACAGTCGTATGATGTATTTTCTGATTTAGCAATATCAAATGCATTTGTTGGCAAACAAAATATCCGCCCACATCCTCTGTGATTCAGAAGTAAAATCAACACGTTTCTCCGTCATACTTGATCAGATTGTTTGGATTTTTTTAAAGATGCCTTTAAAGGGATAGTTCACTCAAAAATAAAAAATAATTACCCCCATTATTTACTCACCCCGAACTCATCCTAGGTGTATATGACATTCTTCTTTCAGACGAATACAATTCTATTTAATAATGTCCTGGCTCTTCCAAGCTTTGTAATGACAGTGAATTGTATTGTAAAAAGCGCTATATAAATAAAGGTGAATTGAATGGGAATTCCATAAAAGTGCATCTATCATCATAAAAGTGCATCTATCCATTATAAAAGTGCATATCCATCATAAATGTGTCCCAAACGGCTCCGAGGGGTTAATAATGGGCTTTTATGATGGATAGATGTACTTTTATGATGGAAAGATGTACTTTTATGATGGATAGATGCACTTTTATGATGGAAAGATGCACTTTTATAATGGATAGATGCCCTTTTATGATGGACAGATGTACTTTTATGATGGATAGATGCCCTTTTATGATGGAAAGATGCACTTTTATTAGGGATGCACAATATATCGACCACATATCGATATCGGCCGATAAATGGTCTTTTTTGATGTTATCGTTATCGGTCCGAAAAGAAAATTGGGCCGATATATCAAAGCCGATAAATAATAGATTATTTACTTCAGTTGAGAGATGCGCGCGGTTCGCCATGATGGTTCTGAATGATTGGATTCACTTCGAAAAGGAAGATACAGTTCAGTGCAACATGTGCAGCACAAATCTGTCACATAGACTTCATAACATTATAATAAGAGCAGCCTGCAAAAGAATGTTGTGAATTCGTGTTCGCCAGTGTTTCAGCGCGACGAGCGCGTTGTGGCGGAAATAGCGCGTCTGTGGAGTTAAGCCTTCATGACAAGCACAGTCAAGTTCTCTTGAGCATTCGCAGCATTCTGTGCCATTGTAAGTTGTAATATGTTTATTTCTGATTAATCTAATATAGGATGCGTTTGGTTGAGTTAATGAACGATGCATAGCGCTTCATTGTAGGCCTACCGGTGATAATCTTTAGCTTGCGCAGCTCAAACAGCAATGCACATTTATAACTACATTATAGGACTGTCATATACATGCTATTATAATGAGAACACTATTGTAATAAAAAGTTGTGAATTCTCTGGGTTTAGTTGCCGTTTCAGCGCATTGTTGTGAGAATAGCGCGTCCAGAACAGGGATTAGCCTACACATTATGATCCTGCACAAGTTCGATTGTGCATTCACGTCATTTTGTGCAGATAAATCGTAATATAAAGTTGATGTAATATAAATGTCTGATTAACCTTACCTCACATACGATGCGTTTCGTTTAAACAACCTGCTAGAAAAGTTCTTCAGTTTCCCGGTGCTCGTTCTCTTCAGCTTCAGCGCGCGCACTTTAAACAACAATGCAAAACATTAAAAGCTATGATTGGGACTGTCATATAATCATAATTGTATCCACTATTGTAATAAATTTGTAAATTCAGCAACCGTTGAGTTGATTAACCTTCTAGCAAAGCGATTCAGTTTCCTTCTCTTCAGCTTCAGCGCGCGCGCTCACACAGCAATGTCATTTGAAACAGTAACTAAGCTATTAAAGATGTTTACTATCACTGTAATATTACAAATATAAAAAAAATTTCAAAAACATTGCGTTATAATAATTAATAACTAACATTATTTTCTTCTCGTATTATTTTCATCAACGATATGGTTTGATTAAAATAATTTCCTTATTGTCCGTGCGGAGGCGATTCCATTTTATTGATCCATGGCACATGCATTTTGTTTCTTTATATGCAGCCCAATGTTATCCAATGACTTTTGCATTATTTAGGTATTTTATTTTTTGTTAGGCAATATATTTTTTGATAACACTACAATAAGGTCTCATTTGTTAATGCATTAACTAACAGAGAGGCAATAGCTTTTGTTATTGTTATAATAAAACATGTGTTTATGTTAGTTCACAGTGCATTGACTAATGTTAACAGATACAACTTTATTAAAAATGTCTTATAAGTTCATGCTAACTAATGGCTGCTAACAAAATTAAACCTTATTATAAAGTGTTACCATTTTTTAATAAAGGAAGTTGCCCAGTGTAAAATTAGTTTTAAAAGTTAAGGAATCTTACACTGGTTCAAACTAGGCTATACTGTATTGTATATGTTTGATTTATGTTAAAAGTGTTTGAGACAAGGCTTTTAATGGTGAGCCTTTTGTTTATGTATACAGGCTATCAAAGTATATAACAATTTTAATTTAGATTTATCGGCCAATATATCGGTTATCGGCTTTCAAATGTAAAGAATTATCGGTTATCGGTATCGGCCAAAATGTTCATATCGGTGCATCCTTAACTTTTATAATGGATAGATGCCCTTTTATGATGGATAGATGCCCTTTTATAATGGATAGATGCCCTTTTATGATGGATAGATGCACTTTTATAATGGATAGATGGCCTTTTATGATGGACAGATGCCCTTTTATGATGGACAGATGCCCTTTTATGATGGACAGATGCACTTTTATGATGGATAGATGCACTTTTATGATGGATAGATGCACTTTTATGATGGATAGATATTTTATGATGGATGGATGCACTTTTATGATGGACAGATGCACTTTTATGATGAATAGATGCACTTCTATGATGGATAGATGCACTTTTATGATGGACAGATGCCCTTTTATGATGGATAGATGCACTTTTATGATGGATAGATATTTTATGATGGATGGATGCACTTTTATGATGGACAGATGCACTTTTATGATGGATAGATGCACTTTTATGATGGACAGATGCCCTTTTATGATGGACAGATGCCCTTTTATGATGGACAGATGCACTTTTATGATGGACAGATGCACTTTTATGATAGATAGATGCACTTTTATGATGGATAGATGCACTTTTATGATGGATAGATATTTTATGATGGATGTATGCACTTTTATGATGGACAGATGCACTTTTATGATGAATAGATGCACTTCTATGATGGATAGATGCACTTTTATGATGGATAGATGCACTTTTATGATGGACAGATGCACTTTTATGATGGACAGATGCACTTTTATGATGGGTAGATGCACTTTTATGATGGACAGATGCACTTTTATGATGGATAGGCCTAGATGCACTTTTATGATGGATAGATGCACTTTTATGATAGACAGATGCACTTTTATGATGGACAGATGCACTTTTATGATGGATAGATGCACTTTTATAATGGATAGATGCACTTATGATGGACAGATGCACTTTAATGATGGATAGATGCACTTTAATGATGGATAGATGCACTTTTATGATGGATGGATGCACTTTTATGATGGACAGATGCACTTTTATGATGGACAGATGCACTTTTATGATGGACAGATGCACTTTTATGATGGGTAGATGCACTTTTATGATGGACAGATGCACTTTTATGATGGATAGGCCTAGATGCACTTTTATGATGGATAGATGCACTTTTATGATAGACAGATGCACTTTTATGATGGACAGATGCACTTTTATGATGGATAGATGCACTTTTATAATGGATAGATGCACTTTTATGATGGACAGATGCACTTTTATGATGGATAGATGCACTTTTATGATGGATGGATGCCCTTTTATGATGGACAGATGCACTTTAATGATGGACAGATGCACTTTTATGATGGACAGATGCACTTTTATAATGGATAGATGCACTTTTATGATGGATAGATGTACTTTTATGATGGACAGATGCACTTCTATGATGAGTAGATGCACTTCTATGATGGATAGATGCACTTTTATGATGGACAGATGCACTTTTATGATGGACAGATGTACTTTTATGATGGATAGATGCACTTTTATGTGGACAGATGCACTTTTATGATGGATAGATGCCCTTTTATGATGGGTAGATGCACTTTTATGATGGACAGATGCACTTTTATGATGGATAGGCCTAGATGCACTTTTATGATGGATAGATGCACTTCTATGATGGATAGATGCACTTTTATGATGGACAGATGCACTTTTATGATGGATAGATGCACTTTTATGATGGATAGATATTTTATGATGGATGGATGCACTTTTATGATGGACAGATGCACTTTTATGATGAATAGATGCACTTCTATGATGGATAGATGCACTTTTATGATGGACAGATGCCCTTTTATGATGGACAGATGCCCTTTTATGATGGACAGATGCACTTTTATGATGGACAGATGCACTTTTATGATAGATAGATGCACTTTTATGATGGATAGATGCACTTTTATGATGGATAGATATTTTATGATGGATGTATGCACTTTTATGATGGACAGATGCACTTTTATGATGAATAGATGCACTTCTATGATGGATAGATGCACTTTTATGATGGATAGATGCACTTTTATGATGGACAGATGCACTTTTATGATGGACAGATGCACTTTTATGATGGGTAGATGCACTTTTATGATGGACAGATGCACTTTTATGATGGATAGGCCTAGATGCACTTTTATGATGGATAGATGCACTTTTATGATAGACAGATGCACTTTTATGATGGACAGATGCACTTTTATGATGGATAGATGCACTTTTATAATGGATAGATGCACTTATGATGGACAGATGCACTTTAATGATGGATAGATGCACTTTTATGATGGATGGATGCACTTTTATGATGGGTAGATGCACTTTTATGATGGACAGATGCACTTTTATGATGGATGGATGCCCTTTTATGATGGACAGATGCACTTTTATGATGGATAGATGCACTTTTATGATGGATGGATGCCCTTTTATGATGGACAGATGCACTTTAATGATGGACAGATGCACTTTTATGATGGACAGATGCACTTTTATGATGGATAGATGCACTTTTATGATGGATAGATGTACTTTTATGATGGACAGATGCACTTCTATGATGAATAGATGCACTTCTATGATGGATAGATGCACTTTTATGATGGACAGATGCACTTTTATGATGGACAGATGTACTTTTATGATGGATAGATGCACTTTTATGTGGACAGATGCACTTTTATGATGGATAGATGCCCTTTTATGATGGATAGATGCACTTTTATGATGGACAAATGCACTTTTATGATGGATAGATGCACTTTTATGATGGATAGATGCACTTTTATGATGGACAGATTAGGGGTGGGCGATATGAGCAAAAATTAATATCACGATATTTTTCACTGTCCGGACGATATCGATATTATATCGCGATATGAGAAAAAAAATTGGAATCACATTTTAGTACACCTTAGTTAAATTACAGGCAAAATATGTATTTTAACAGTAGATAACTAGAAAAAGGTGAGGCATTTCATTGGACATAGACCTGAAATGTTTTGTTTTTTTCTTGTGCCATTTTTTTTCTCAAAAAGTGCAAACGTGCAACATGAGGTAGGCCTGAATGCACTTGTTATGTCTTTCCACTTTTTGCTCGTCTTGTCATAATGAGAACCGGCAGCGAATGAAGACTTTATTGATTTCTGAGTAAAAGCCGTCTTCGGGTGTGCTCTGTCTCCGGGAATATCTGTTGTTATAGTTTTGCTTTTTTAAATTAGTTTTTATTTTAATATCGTTTTCAATTTTGCTTTAAATTTCAGTTTAGTTTTAGCTAGTTTCATTAATGGTTTTGTTAGTTTTTATTTAGTTTTATTTTGCAAACACATTTCTATATTGTTTTTTTTATTTAGTTTCAGTTTTAGTAATTATAGTTTAGCTTTAGCAGAGCGAGCAGAACACTTCCAGTGTAGACCAAAGCGAGACGTTTAATTTAAGTTTAATGTTTGCACAGATTACAGTTAACTCTTATGCAGACATCTTAATAATAAAAATAAAATAATGGTTTGAGATTGAACAAAGCACCAAATAAATAGAACTTAAAAGTATACAAGAAAAAAACAATGAAAATTTTCATACAAACTAATTCATTAGTGTAAGGAGACAGAATAAAGGCCTACAGTTTGTACAGTATAAAACCCATTACGTCTATGGAGAGTCCCCACAAAGATAGTGGACCAGTGTGTGTGTTTGCGCGCTTATGTGTGTGTCGTGTGTATGCGGGCGCTTGTGTGTGTCGTGTCCTGTTATTCATAGCCTAACGTTACATTGCGGGGAAATGTCTCCACGTGGATAATATTATTAGCAGTAAATGTTTTGTAAAAACAAAGATAATAACAGCAGCTTTCAACCTTCATGAAAACATGACATCTCAAACATAAAGTAGCCTAGAACTTTAACGTTTGTTTGTGCTTGACGAACTTGTTTTGGTGTTGCACCCGCGTCTCGCAAATGAAACTAAAAATGCTGCGCTCCAGTTAAAAGTCAAACTTGCGTCTCATTACCTTGTTATTTCCCATTCCACCGCAAAAGATGCATCCTTTATGAACAGCCGCTTAGCACTAGCGATGTGTTCTACGTTACGGTCCTTCATTGAACGCGTCACAGGACAGCGGTTAATCGCCTCAGCAACTTCACGCGTATGAAGCGCCAAATCAGCCATTTCCTTAAACAGCGTATTGGATTCTGTATCGTCATTAGTGTTAACAGTTGTAAGGAGTAGGCTACCAAATTGAACAAAACAATATAACTGCAAAATGTGAATTTATGAATACGGTATCCTCGGTATCGCAAAATCCATATCATGGCACAACATAATACCGGTATTCACGTTCATATCGGTATAGCGCCCACCCCTAGGACAGATGCACTTTTATGATGGATAGATGCCCTTTTATGATGGATAGATGCACTTTTATGATGGATAGATGCACTTTTATGATGGATAGATGCCCTTTTATGATGGATAGATGCACTTTTATGATGGATAGATGCACTTTTATGATGGATGAATGCACTTTTATGATGGATAGATGCACTTTTATGATGGATAGATGCACTTTTATGATGGATAGATGCACTTTTATGATGGATAGATGCACTTTTATGATGGATAGATGCCCTTTTATGATGGATGAATGCACTTTTATGATGGATAGATGCACTTTTATGATGGATAGATGCACTTTTATGATGGATAGATGCACTTTTATTATGGATAGATGCACTTTTATGATGGATAGATTAGGGGTGTGCGATATCACGGTTTTTGATCGTGGACGATTAAAATGTCTCCACGATCTGCTTTTGAAGAAATATCGTAGTATCGTGCATTTTATCAGTTGCAGTTCTGGCGCCGAGCTCCGTCTCAACAACAAATGTTAACGCAGAGGAACGGGACACTGCAGTTCACAGAAGTTCATTATTTGCATGTGCTTTAAAGCCTTGCTGGTTAAACATGTAATTCACGTGCTGATGCGCTGTTCTGACGTGTGCTTTCTGAGCGCATACACCCGAAGCACACGGGCACTGAAAGCCTGTCTAACAGCGTCTGTTTACTGGACTACGTTATAAGTTATCTTTCGAGTCTTATTGCGTTAATATTCTCAAATACACACAAGGTTTACATAAACAAAGTTGGTTATGTCTAAAGTGAAAGCAAACAGAAAAAAATGAGAGAAAATCTGCTTGTCAAATGCGTGTATATTAGACGCGTCGCGTGCAGCTCTTAAAGCGACAGTAGCCAGTTAGTAAACAAGCTGCCTCTTGTCCTTAAAGAGATAGTTCACCTAAAAATAAAAATTCTGTCATTATTTACTCACTCTAATGTTGTTCCAAACCTGTATTAATTTCTTTCTTCTGTTAAAAATTAAAGTTATTTGGAAGAATGTGGCTAACCAAACAGTTGCTGATCCCCATTGACTTCCATAGTAGGAAAACATATACTATGGAAGTCACTGGAGTACAGCAACTGTTTGGTTAGCCACATTCTTCCAAATAACTTATTGTCAACAGAAGAAAGAAACTTATTCGGGTTTAAAACAACTTGAGAGAGTACATGATGACAATTAAAATGTTTGGGAGAACTATCCCTTTAATGTTAATAAAACAACAAAACACAAAGAGGAAATCACTCACTGCTCTTGACTGAGAACTTTAGTAGTAGCTTTAATAATAATCAATGTATAATTTATACAGTGAAGTCTATGTTGTGTTTTATTTTCGTATTTGTTCATTTAGCCTAATTACTTTCTTCAATGCTACTGTTAAATACCCCTACTGTAGCTGAAAAAATAAAGCACTGTTTATTTCATTTGTATATTAAGTTGTGTATGCTTAATGTGTATCTTTGTTCCTAATTCTTAATAACAAAGAAAATAATGATAAAGATTTTTATCTACGCCACTTTGGCCTAAATGTCTGCCATTCTTTTTTCTTTTGTTACCTATAAGGCTTTTTTTTTTTTTTAATAGGGACATTCGTTTGGCTGTAATGCTCAGTCACTAGCAAATTAGTAAAACCAACATGAAAAAGAATCGTGATAAAATCGTTAATCGTGATTTTCCTGAAAAAAATCGTGATATGATATTTTTGCCATATCGCCCACCCCTAAGATAGATGCACTTTTATGATGGATAGATGCACTTTTATGATGGACAGATGCACTTTTATGATGGACAGATGCACTTTTATGATGGATAGATATTTATGATGGATGAATGCACTTTTATGATGGATAGATGCACTTTTATGATGGATAGATGCACTTTTATGATGGATAGATGCACTTTTATGATGGATAGATATTTTATGATGGATGGATGGACTTTTATGATGGATAGATATTTATGATGGATGAATGCACTTTTATGATGAATAGATGCACTTTTATGATGGATAGATGCACTTTTATGATGGATAGATGCACTTTTATGATGGATAGATGCACTTTTATGATGGATAGATGCACTTTTATGATGGATAGATGCACTTTTATGATGGACAGATGCACTTTTATGATGGATAGATGCACTTTTATGATGGATAGATGCACTTTTATGATGAATAGATGCACTTTTATGATGGATAGATGCACTTTTATGATGGATAGATGCACTTTTATGATGGACAGATGCACTTTTATGATGGATAGATGCACTTTTATGATGGATAGATGCACTTTTATGATGGATAGATGCACTTTTATGATGGACAGATGCACTTTTATGATGGACAGATGCACTTTTATGATGGACAGATGCACTTTTATGATGGACAGATGCACTTTTATGATGGATAGATATTTTATGATGGATGGATGGACTTTTATGATGGATAGATATTTATGATGGATGAATGCACTTTTATGATGAATAGATGCACTTTTATGATGGATAGATGCACTTTTATGATGGATAGATGCACTTTTATGATGGATAGATGCACTTTTATGATGGATGGATGCACTTTTATGATGGACAGATGCACTTTTATGATGGATAGATGCACTTTTATGATGGATAGATGCACTTTTATGATGGACAGATCCACTTTTATGATGGATAGATGCACTTTTATGATGGATAGATGCACTTTTATGATGGACAGATGCACTTTTATGATGGATAGATGCACTTTTATGATGGATAGATGCACTTTTATGATGGACAGATCCACTTTTATGATGGACAGATGCACTTTTATGATGGATAGATGCACTTTTATGATGGATATATTCACTTTTATGATGGACAGATGCACTTTTATGATGGACAGATGCACTTTTATGATGGACAGATGCACTTTTATGATGGATAGATGCACTTTTATGATGGATAGATGCACTTTTATGATGGATAGATGCACTTTTATGATGGATAGATGCACTTTTATGATGGATATATTCACTTTTATGATGGACAGATGCACTTTTATGATGGATAGATGCACTTTTATGATGAATAGATGCACTTTTATGATGGATAGATGCACTTTTATGATGGATAGATGCACTTTTATGATGGATAGATGCACTTTTATGATGGACAGATGCACTTTTATGATGGATAGATGCACTTTTATGATGGATATATTCACTTTTATGATGGACAGATGCACTTTTATGATGGACAGATGCACTTTTATGATGGACAGATCCACTTTTATGATGGATAGATGCACTTTTATGATGGATAGATGCACTTTTATGATGGATAGATGCACTTTTATGATGGATAGATGCACTTTTATGATGGACAGATGCACTTTTATGATGGATAGATGCACTTTTATGATGGATAGATGCACTTTTATGATGAATAGATGCACTTTTATGATGGATAGATGCACTTTTATGATGGATAGATGCACTTTTATGATGGACAGATCCACTTTTATGATGGACAGATGCACTTTTATGATGGATAGATGCACTTTTATGATGGACAGATCCACTTTTATGATGGACAGATGCACTTTTATGATGGATATATTCACTTTTATGATGGACAGATGCACTTTTATGATGGACAGATGCACTTTTATGATGGACAGATGCACTTTTATGATGGATAGATGCACTTTTATGATGGATAGATGCACTTTTATGATGGATAGATGCACTTTTATGATGGATAGATGCACTTTTATGATGGATAGATTGATGGATAGATGCACTTTTATGATGGATAGATGCACTTTTATGATGAATAGATGCACTTTTATGATGAATAGATGCACTTTTATGATGGATAGATGCACTTTTATGATGGATAGATGCACTTTTATGATGGACAGATCCACTTTTATGATGGACAGATGCACTTTTATGATGGATAGATGCACTTTTATGATGGACAGATGCACTTTTATGATGGACAGATGCACTTTTATGATGGACAGATGCACTTTTATGCACTTCAAAAAATGGTGCCCATTCACTACCATTATAAAGCTTGGGAGAGCCAGGACATTTTTGAATATAACTGATTGTATTCGTCTGAAAGAAGAATGTCATAAACACCTAGAATGACTTGAGGATGAGTAAATCATGGGGTTAATTTTTTATATTTTTTTTGGGTGAACTTTCCTTTTAATGCTTCCTTTTGAAGTGCAAAACTCTGTTTCCTTCTATATGTGTGGATGTATTTGATCCTTCTATATGTGTGGATGTATTTGATCCTTCTATATGTGTGGATGTATTTGATCCTTCTATATGTGTGGATGTATTTGAGTGTGTGTGTGTTTGTGTGCTGTACCCGCTTCATCTGACAGCCGCTGTGATTTCTCTGCAGGTGGAGGTTTACTTTCTATCTTTATATATTTACTTACGGGATCCATTTCCTGTGGCAGGTGAGTGTCAGCTGTACAGCTCTGTGAGTGCTTATGGTTTTTTCTATTATTATTCATATTAACTGTGTGTGTGTGTGTGTTTCATAGTCTCCCTGGATGTGGGATACGAGACAATGCTGGTACAACTACCCCTATCAGGTAATGCTTCAAATGATGCCAGATTGGCTTCAAATGAACGTTGACGGTGAATCTTTTGCCAGAAATGTTTCAATCGTGTGACCCGTCACCAATATAAGAGCATATAAAAGAAAACTCACGAAACCATGAAGATTTGTTGTTCAAAAACAAACGCAACAAATTGATTGTTTTACATTTAAAAAAAATTAAGTGTACTTTTAGGGTTGTTAAAATTGTATGCATTGTGACATTTTTTTCATGACAACTAACTACATGTTCACCCCAATGTAATAATATATTGTTTAAATTGTTTATTATATTAATATATTTAAAATCATTGGTGCCTTGAGAATTTTAATTAAGTCATCTCAAAATTAAATCAGAATAAGTATATAAATGATTGCATTACTGTATAATAATTATTAAATAAATGCCTTCATAACATTAATGAGAATCACACTGGAGAATGCAAAAAAAGTACGTAATTGTAATAATGAAAAGAAAAAAAATTAATGCCAAGAAAAGAAAATCTTAAAGATCCTAAAATGACTTTCTTTTTCTTTTTCTTTTTTGAGGATTTAGGGAATAAATGTGCTTTGTAGTCATGAAAGAAAAAAAAATCTTTAATATCCTAAAATGACCTTTATTTTATTTTACATTTTTATTTTTTATTTTCAGGATTCAGGGAGTAAATGTGCTCGGTAGTCATGAAAGAAATTTCACATTGGCAAAAAAATGACTTATTTTGTTTTATTTTTATTTTTATTTGTCATTTTATTTTATAATGAGGATTTAGGGAGTAAATAGTCTTGTGAGTCATGAAAGAAATTGCAGAATTAAAACCAAAAGATCCTAAAAATGCCTTTTATTTTGTTTTGTTTTAATGAGGATTTGTGGAATAAATGTACTTTGTATTCATGATAAGAAGTTTTATATTGCAAAAAAAAAAATCTCACATATTAACAGTGTGTCTTCGGATGAAGTTTCTGCTCTATAACTTGTGTGTGTGTGTGTGTGTAGGTGCTGACCTCAGGCCTGTATCATTATTATGTAACAGAACTGTCCTTCTACTGGTCGCTCATGTTCTCCCAGTTCACAGACATCAAAAGAAAGGTCAGTGTTTGCCATTTAAGCAAAAAAGCAAACTATTGTGTTTTAATCCTTTTACTTCTCTCCCTTCAACTTCCTACAACATCTGAAATATGAAGTTGCTTGATAAGGTCCGCATACATGCGTAGCGTCAGCAGTTTTGTCATGTGATCTAGACTGTGTGTTGGAGAGGAAATGAACTCCACAGCTGTCAGACCGACGCACATGGCTTTTGTTTGTCTGCGGTTGATCTGTCAGTCTCACCATTAGCCCTTTTCAATCCAGCCACCCGTAAAGACAAACAATCCTTGAGTTTCACTCGGCTGACCGTCTTCAGGGTGTGCCTCGTCTGTGTGTGTAAGATAAAGCCCGCAGCAATATCCATTATGTGGCGAGAGATTTGTATATCAAGATACAGAGAGCAATCATAACGGATATAATCTTCCTCTTTACTTAACATATCTGGAGAATGCAGGTCCTGTTGGTTTACACAAGCTGAACGAACAATTATAATATTATTTAAATAGAAATGTTTTACTTTTGTATGTAATTTGCATAATATTTTCGTATTGTGGCCGTGTTTAACATATTTCTTGTGTACTTGCAGGATTTCCTCATCATGTTCATTCATCATCTGGCTACCATAAGCCTGATCAGTTTCTCGTATGTGAATAACATGTTGCGCGTGGGAAGTCTGGTCATGTGTGTTCACGACACCTCTGACTTCCTGTTGGAGGTAAGGATACCTGCCGTTCTGCTTCACCAGATTACATCTTACAAATAGTCTTTATTATGTTTATAAACCAGCATTTAACTGAGGGACTTAATGCAAAATCACCTGCAATACCTTTTTTTTCATAAATAATTAACTTTTAACTACATTTTAATGTAAAATTGTAAAAAAAATACTCCCAAAATTTACCAGTATTTTGTTTTTAGTTCCGCATAAAATTCTATTTGTATGAGCATTAATGTATAATCTCAATGTTGTTGTTTTTTTTTCCCTTAATTGTGTTTTGTTTTTTCCCTTGTAGGCTGCAAAGTTGGCAAACTACGCCAAATACCAGCGCTTATGTGACTTCTTGTTTGTGGTGTTTGGGATAATCTTCTTTGGGACAAGATTGATTATTTTCCCCTTCTGGTCAGTATCACATCAGTTGTTTATTTTCATAATGGCATCGGCATCGCGCGTTCATGTGTTTTGGGGGCGTGGCTTTGTAAGTAGCCCAGACGGGAGAGGGTGGGAGTGAATGAAATAAGTAGCTGTGTTTATTGCAGCACTGAGAGGACTACAGACACTCGATTTTTATACTCTCCTTTTCAGAGTACTTGCATTTTATTTATGTCTTGGTATATATAGACAGTTTAAACAAATGTGGGAAAAAGTTTTTTAGAAAATTTCTACCTACCCCACCTTTAAGTGATCAAAAGCATTTGCAAATGTTGTACAAAATACACATACCCTACTCATCTTTGTTTGCACCAATAAAATGTGCAACACTTTGTTTTACTACCAAATTATATGTAGTTAATTAATATCTAATTAATTTAACTTAGTGGAATGTTTTCCTCAATATTTTGCGAGTTCCCGACCCTAATGCATGATGGGATACGCATAGCCTCGAATACCGCTCCGAAGTTTAGGCACTTTTGACATCTGCCATTTTTTTAGACATGGGACAGTCTTGCGTGCGCACTTTTTAACATTTTTTTTATTTTTGTATAAATGCTATGATGTGTAGGGGGATAGAAAATACAGTTTGTACAGTTTAAAAACCATTACGCCCATGGAGAGTCCCAGTAAACCACATATTCAAGAGTGTGTGTGCGCGCGCGCTCATTTAATAAGCCAATGAGCTGTCCTTGAGAGCGATGGCTCGTCCGGCTGCGCTGAGGGCCTCCTGCGGAGAGCTGAAACCCGAGTGGCTGGATTCAGTGTCTGGGTTCTGATGTCACGATGACTGAACCACATCCAGATCAGCTGACCTCCACTGCAGACATGACACTCAATCAGAGACATCACATCCTGCTGTCTGATCGAGAAAACACACAGACATGACTGTTACGTGCTATTGTTGTCTTAAATATAACACTTCATAGTGTTATAAATTACTTTATATATTACTACTTGCATATTAATACTTAACTAATAATCTTAATAACAAACACAAGTCATCTATTAGGGAAAAAAAAACAAGAATCAACTTCCGTTTTCATTACTGATACTTTGGTCCAATTTTCCAAGAAGTGATGAATGATCTTGTTCTCTCGAACATGGATGTGGTATGGATATGATATAAATATTATTAGTATACAAAATAGTGGAGCTGCACGATTAATTGTTGAAAGATGGCAATCTCAATTCAAGCACCCACCCCAGACAGCAACACAGTGTCGGCCCAGATCCGGCCCACATCTGGGCCGTGTGGAATCCACGTTTACCGGATCTAGGCCGGATCTGGGCCGACACTGTATAACGTTTTTATAACTTAATGGGAACGTTATGAAAACGTTCTTATAACCTAAAATTGTTAGCTGGGGAAGAGGAGCAATTCGCGATTGCACTGAACACGTTTTAAGTGCAGGCATATTCTCTGAGCGAGGCAGCGAGCCCACTCAGCCCAGAGAGAGAATTCTTACAAGAGAAGTGTATCTGAGAGCGCGCGCCCAGTTCCCGCGCGCGAGCAGAGAGATTCGCGCTGTGCATATCATATTCCGCGCGCGAGCAGAGGGATTCACGCTCGGCACATCATATTCCGCGCGCGAGCAGAGAGATTCACGCTCGCGCATAATATTAATGTACTTTCGCGCTACAATAATGCGCTCTCGACATTGGACAGGATAATAACGCCATACAAATCCTTTTGAAATTAACTTGGCGCTTCAAATAACGATTGTATTAATTGCATCGTTACACCGACAAATTACTTAAATTGTGTCATTGAATCATTCATTCAAGTGATTCGTTCAAAAACGCTGATTCATCCAGTACTGATTTGAGTGAGTCATCGAATCATTTATTCAAGTGATTCGTTCAAAAACGCTGATTCATCCAGTACTGATTTGAGTGAGTCATCGAATCATTCATTCAAATGATTCGTTTAAAAGTGCTGATTCATCTAGTAATGATTTGAGTGAGTCATTGAATCATTCATTCAAGTGATTTGTTCAAAAACGCTGATTCATCCAGTACTGATTTGAGTGAGTCATCGAATCATTCATTCAAGTGATTTGTTCAAAAACACTGATTCATCCAGTACGGATTTGAGTGAGTCATCGAATCATTCATTTAAGTGATTCGTTCAAAAAGGCTGATTCATCAAGTAATGATTTGAGTGACTTATTGAATCATTCAAGTGATTTGTTCAAAAACGCTAATTCATCAAGAATGAATGATTCAATGACTCACTAAATTAATTCCTTGATGAATTAGCGTTTTTGAACAAATCACTTGAATGATTCAATAAGTCACTCAAATCATTACTTGATGAATCAGCCTTTTTGAACGGATCACTTAAATGAATGATTCGATGACTCACTCAAATCCGTACTGGATGAATCAGCGTTTTTGAACAAATCACTTGAATGAATGATTCAATGACTCACTCAAATCATTACTAGATGAATCAGCACTTTTAAACAAATCATTTGAATGAATGATTCGATGACTCACTCAAATCAGTACTGGATGAATCAGTGTTTTTGAACAAATCACTTGAATGAATGATTCGATGACTCACTCAAATCAGTACTGGATGAATCAGCGTTTTTCAACGAATCACTTGAATGAATGATTCAATGACTCACTAAATGAATTCCAAGTGATTCGTTGAAAAACGCTGATTCATCCAGTACTGATTTGAGTGAGTCATCGAATCATTCATTCAAGTGATTCGTTCAAAAACGCTGATTCATCCAGTACTGATTTGAGTGAATCATCGAATCATTCATTCAAGTGATTCGTTCAAAAACGCTGATTCATCCAGTACTGATTTGAGTGAGTCATCGAATCATTCATTCAAATGATTTGTTTAAAAGTGCTGATTCATCTAGTAATGATTTGAGTGAGTCATTGAATCATTCATTCAAGTGATTTGTTCAAAAACGCTGATTCATCCAGTACTGATTTGAGTGAGTCATCGAATCATTCATTCAAGTGATTTGTTCAAAAACACTGATTCATCCAGTACTGATTTGAGTGAGTCATCGAATCATTCATTCAAATGATTTGTTTAAAAGTGCTGATTCATCTAGTAATGATTTGAGTGAGTCATTGAATCATTCATTCAAGTGATTCGTTCAAAAACGCTGATTCATCCACTACTGATTTGAGTGAGTCATTGAATCATTCATTCAAGTGATTCGTTAAAAAACGCTGATTCATCAAGTAATGATTTGAGTGAGTCATCGAATCATTCATTCAAGTGATTTGTTCAAAAACGCTGATTCATCCACTACTGATTTGAGTGAGTCATCGAATCATTCATTCAAGTGATTCGTTCAAAAACGCTGATTCATCCAGTACTGATTTGAGTGAGTCATTGAATCATTCATTCAAGTGATTCGTTCAAAAACGCTGATTCATCCAGTACTGATTTGAGTGAGTCATCAAATCATTCATTCAAGTGATTCGTTCAAAAACGCTGATTCATCCACTACTGATTTGAGTGAGTCATTGAATCATTCATTCAAGTGATTCGTTAAAAAACGCTGATTCATCAAGTAATGATTTGAGTGAGTCATCGAATCATTCATTCAAGTGATTTGTTCAAAAACGCTGATTCATCCACTACTGATTTGAGTGAGTCATCGAATCATTCATTCAAGTGATTCGTTCAAAAACGCTGATTCATCCAGTACTGATTTGAGTGAGTCATTGAATCATTCATTCAAGTGATTCGTTGAAAAACGCTGATTCATCCAGTAATGAAACAAAGTGAAGTATTTGAGCGAGTCATTGAATCATTCACTTGATCCGATTTTTTACATTTTTTTTTAATAATTCATTCAAATCAGTTAAACATTTTAAAAAGACTGCAGCAATCAACATTTTATCATGACTTCTAACTTGTAGTAAATGACATGTTATTTTGTTTAGATGTCTGTTCAGAATCATGGGAGAATCGTGATTCTATTTAAAAAAAAAAAAAAAAAATGTGATTCTCAATTTATCCAGAATCGTGCAGCTCTACAAAATAGTAAGAGTTTATTATGGATGTTTTGTTAATGATTGTGGCGACCCCATGTTTTACCGAGCTAGAGCTGCTCTCATGCCGTTGTCCGTCGCAGGATCCTGAACACGACGCTGTTCGAGAGCTGGGACATCATCGGGCCGTACCCGTCCTGGTGGCTCTTCAACTTCCTCCTGCTGGTCCTGCAGGTCCTGCACGTCCTCTGGTCATACCTCATCGCACGCATCGCCTTCAAAGCCATCATGAGAGGAAAGGTGCGTCACATGACCTCGCTCTCATCCACTCTTTCAGGACGTGATTCTGTGTAGTTACACGCGTTTCCTCCTTTTCTCTCTCTCTCCTGCAGAACTGGTTTGTCTTTTCCTTCTCTCACTGGCTGGAAGGCTGTTCCTGTCTTTCTGCTTCTGTCCTGATAGAAATCTTTCGTTCTCTCTGCTAAACTCGCTCGCTTTAGAGTCTTTCGCTCTCTGTATCTTCTCCGGCTGTAAGTTTGCTTCTTTACTTGTTTTCTGTGATTTTTGTTTTTGGGTAGTTGTCCCAGAATATGTGTTTAGCCCTTCGGTCACACTCAACAAGGATTTATGCATTTGAATTGCATGTACAATTTACATCCATTTGGATTATGCAGTTTTGGCATAATCTAATACATTTAATGTGAATATTTGCCAGTTATACGGTGCTTAAATGAAGCAGATTATAGAACTACTAATAAACTGAATGAGTTTTGAATGCACAATAACAGGTTTGCACATTTTATTGTCGTGAAAATCAATCTTTTATACATTTTGTTTTAAAGCTAGCCATATTTGTTTTTGCAAGAATTTATGCTGATTCTAAGAATTTTGAATATATGATTATTTAAGTACATAATTTTTATTTTGAGTGCAGAAATCGTACCTGGTTCATTTACATATGACTGTCAAATAAGCGTCACACTAAGTGTGTGGTTCACTATCAGTTTGGTCAATGTTAAAACCGTGTAAACCAAATGGGTGTAAATTTTATATGCAATTACATAAATATTTTTTTTTTAGCCCTTAATATTTTTTGAGTGCATTTTGGCTTCATCCTAATGGCACTTACTATATGACACACTTAATAAATCGTGGACGTCATTAGAAAAGGCGAAATGGTCTTGAACAAAATAGCCACACAAAAATATCGCCATAAGAAATGAATGGAAAATATGAAATTCACAGCAATTTTACTCGAGTAACCAATCAAAATGTAGTCGTCTTTTATTAAATCTGAAGAATACCAAATGGTTTAAGGATAGTTTGGATTTATCTTCTTCAGTTAGACATAAACATTCAGATTTGAGTGCAAATTGAGGACTTTTAAAGCACCCAAGCGCCCTCTTGAGGAAGGCCGCCAACAGTGTATTGAACCCAGAAACGTTTTTTAATAATAAATAATAATACATTTTATTTCTAAATGCGCTTTTCTACAGTAAAAGACACAAAAAAACAGCAAAGCAATACAGCAATTAAAAAACAGTGTCTTAAATTGAAAACTGACCGTTTGATTGGTCTATTCAAATGTATGAGATGTGTAAACAATGTCTATACATGCACACTACATCTCTAAACCCTTAAAGGAGCCACAGCTAATAACCCAAGTGTGGTTCCAGGTGTCCAAAGACGACCGCAGCGACATCGAGAGCAGCTCGGACGAAGACACTGACACACCCTCCAAAGAGCGACTCAAAACGGGCAGTCGCAGTCACTCACCGAGAGGAGAGAACGGCACCAACGGCCATTTCGGCCCCAAATCCTGGAGCCAGAACCACAGCGACTGGTGACACTCCCTCCACGTGGCCTTCGCACACAGAGAACTCGTGTCCCGGAGATATCACAACGGGACTATTCCTCATCACCAAACACCAACAAAACACCCTGTTGTGGGACTTTTTGAGACTCGATGACGGAGTTTGGGACGCTATTCCAGTGATGACGGGACACTAATGACAATATGGCCACTATAAGAAGCTTGTGAAAGAGAAAATGATTAAATTAGTCATATCTGCATTCCTTGTTTCCTTGTTTCGGGAGCTGGGAAGACGTTTCTTCTCCGCGCTTCGCGTTTTACTGAAGTCAGCGGGAGAACGTCGTCTTCAGATTTTAATGGTCAGATGTACTTGAGTTTCCATATACAGTTGTTTTTCTTTTCTTTTTCTTTTTTTCGTTGTTTGTTTTGGTTACTGATGTGTTTGTAATTTGTTTCCTGTGCTGTTTTTCATTTGGCTTTTTTATTTTTGGAAACCAAATAAGGTTATTAAAATGAAAGATGCTTCTGGATTAATAGGTGAGTTTTCACCTTCCATTGATGAACAGGGTCGATTGAATGACATAAATGTGCAAATAAATCTAATTTATAAAATTCAGTCAAACTAGAGATGTTATGTTGAAAGGGTGATTTAAGGCTCGAGTTTAATTTCTAGTTCTCAACTGGGGAAAATGGGTCTTGATCACAAAGAGCATGGAGAGAGAAAACAACGCTAAATACAAAATATAGTAATTAAATTGTGCAACTATGTAGGTTGTCTGAAATATCTATATTCTGAACCAGTTGAGAATGACTGTTATGGTGAAATATAACTGTTTGTATTTCTATATTTCCAGTTGTCATTTTAATTGTATTTTGTTGTGTACTTTAGTCATTTTTATTAATTTTTTATATTTATATTTTGCATTTAATATATTTATTTCCATTTTAGCTTTAAGGTTTTGAGATTTGTTGTGTACTTTTACTATTTCTTTGGTTTTTTAAATTTCTATTTTGCTTTATGTATTTCCAGTTTAGTTTTAAGTTTTAGTAATTTGTTGTGTACTTTTATCATATTTAAAAAAAAAAGTATTTTATTAATTTTAGCTTTCATTTTAGTGCTTAAATACTTTAATTCAGTTACTTGCCACGGCAACATTTCTAATTTAATTTAAAATCTAATATTTTCAATTAATAAACTACTTTTTAATAGTTTTAGGGTATGTTTATATGACAACGATGTACTAAAAACAGAAACGTTTTTCTGTTGTTGTGTTGGTGTGCAGACGACAATGTTACGGATCTGCGAAACTACGAAAAACTTTGTATTCATGCCATGCCAGTAGATGGCGACGTCACTTTGTAAAGAAACTCAGCGCCTAGCCTAACTCCCTCCCCCTCCGGTCGACCACCATGGGACCTTATTTCGGAAAAACATATGTATGGTAGTCAATGGCGAGAGACAACAAATATTTTGATCTCGTTTGAATTGTGCCCTCAATTACACACGATGTTTGTAAATTTAAAAGATGCATTTTAAAGTCAAGAAAGTCGCACTTTGATGTAAAACTGTTGAGATATAAGACTGTGAAAATACGTAATTACAAAGACTACAAACCCAAAAGGCGCACATTTTCTCTCAATGAATGAAGCTAACTTTACTGAAGCTAACTTTACTGACTGAAGCTAACTTTACTGAAGCTAACTTTACTGAAGCTAACTCTACTGAAGCTAACTTTACTGAAGCTAACTTTACTTACTGAAGCTAACTTTACTGAAGCTAACTACTGAAGCTAACTGTACCGAAGCTAACTTTACTGGACCTAACTTTACTGAAGCTAACTTTACCGAAGCTAACTTTACCGAAGCTAACTTTAACAGAAGCTAACTCTACCGAAGCTAACTCTACCGAAGCTAACTCTACCGAAGCTAACTCTACCGAAGCTAAAGCTAACTTTACTGAAGCTAACGTCTGTCATTGTTTCTATAGTCTTGCGTTATAATCGTAACGTTACGCCGAGTGTTTTGTACCAGACTGCACACACACGAGCAGCGGATCTCGCTCGTTGTTTCGCTTTCCGGGAGATGTAGTTCATTGAGCGATTTTCACATAAAACTAAATGTTACTCTTCTGATTTATGACAAACTGCGACTTTCAGAATTATCTTGTAAATTGACAAACATTATATGTGTAATTCAGGGTAGAGTCCTGCGCGGGACTGTTTTCTTCATCCCGCTCCCGCCCACCGAATTTGACCATTACCGCCCGCTCCCGCAACGTATGTGTTAGTCCCGCCCGCTCCCGCAATATGTATGTCCACTCCCGCCCGCACCCGCAAAACTCGGAGAATTTATTCCCGCACAATAATAGAGATGCACTGACTTTGTGTCTTCTCCCGTCCCGCAGGAAAAAAACGCGTATTTGTATTGCTATTGTTAAAGAGATTCATGGGGTTGTTGGTTTCGTTTCCCTGGCCTGCACGTATTCTGACGCACTGATCAGGAATGAATAGTAAATGTCAGACTTGCCTTGCTCAGGTTTTGTACTGTAAATACCTCGTTTAAGGTTCTTTTCCACATCATTGACATCTCCATCATGTCGTTAGGCTACCTCCCAATCCCGCAGGGGTTTTATTTGTCCGCCCATTCCCGCCCGCAGCAAAATTCAAACCGCCCGCTCCCGCGAGATTTGCGTTGGGTCCCGCGGGACTCAATCCCAATGCAGCCCTCTAATTCAGGGCACAGTTCAGACGGAATAAAAAGATAAGCTTTCTCTCGCCATTGACTACCATACATATTTTTTACGAAATAAGGTCCCATGCGCCGGAAGCGGAGGGGAGGGGCTTAGGCTCTCTATACACATGTGCATGACGTCATCATTTTCACAAATTCATGTTTTTGAAGTTTACGAGCAATTTAAAACGAGCAATTTTCAGGCCCCCAAAATGCCATTGTGTAAATGAACAGCCAAAACGCAGGAAAAGTTCTACGTTGAAAAGTTTTTAGTTGAGAACGGTGTCGTGTAAACATCCCCTTGGTTAACAAAACAAAGCTGGAATATCATCATTTCAATTTAAGTTCAATTCAACAATGTCATATGCAATCTTAAAAATCATTTTTTACCAGTCCAGAACAAATATTTTTTTTAAAAAAAGTCAAATAATTTGTCAACAGATGCGGGAATCATGCAAATTGAAAGGTCAACTCTCACGGTAGTAGATTTTACAAGGAACATTTAATATATTACAACATAAATCACTGTTTCCATAGTAGAGACCTCATTCAGAGCCGCTGAACTAGACAAACGAAGCCTTCGAGGTTCATGAGCACAGGTGTGTTTCTGCTGAGTCCCGAAACGTCCCACCCGTGTGACATGATCAGTGTCCGGCTCAGGGATTGTGTTCGGTCTCTGTAGTCTCGCTCTGTGCCGCCAGCTGTTTCTGTTTCTGCATGAAGCGTTGAGCCCGCAGGACACACAGGTATCCGCCGTACACCGTCAGCAGCATCATGGAGCCCGAGAACAGCTTATACCCGGCGTCTGCGATGCGCTTCCCACCGAGCATGACGGATCTGCGGACACATGACATGAACTCAGGTGAGGCGAGTTAGCAGCATCCCAGCAAACACAGAACGCTCCCATACGGGTATTTTGGGAACCAATGAAGAACGTTAGGAGAATGTTCTATGTCTGTAACGAAAAATGTACTGGTTAACAGAAAACAAACCTTAAAATGCATGTTTTGGGAACCAAAAGGGATATTCAATGTTGTCAAAGATGATCATCTGATATTTCATGAATAATATTATCCCTTAAAGGGATCCCAGATAGCACACGTACATCACAGAGACGTCTATTTGGTGTGTGTGTTTACATCTGGAAGACGTATTTTTTAGAGTGTTTGCTCATCTGCAATACGTCTATAGGACGTTTCCTGTCAGATGTCAAATAGACGTTTAGAAGATGTCTTTAAGATGTAATGATTTAGAATGTATGTTAAACTGACATCTTAAAGATGTCTATCAGATGTTAGTAAACACCAGATGCTTTCCAGATGAAGTGATCTTTAACAGACATCTTGCAGACGTACGTGTGCTATCTGGGATAGTTCACACAAAAAATGTAAATACTGTCATTATTTACTATATACTACATTACTACATTATATCCTCAAGTTGTACTAAACTTGTAAGAGTTTATTTGTTATGTTGAACGGAAAAGAAGATATTTTAAATAAGCAGTTGTTGGACCCCATTGACTTTTATAGTATGAAAAAAAAATACTATGAAATTCAATGGGGACCAGAAACTAGTTGCCAACATTCTTCAAAATATCTGTATTTGTGTTCAACAGAACAAATAAACTCAAAACGGGTTTAGAACAACTTGAGGGCGAGTAAATGTTAATTTCTCTCACTTTTTGGTGAACTATCCCTTTCAAATACACCAGTTTTTCTTCTTTAGAAATTTAGTGACCGGTATTGTGTAGATTGTGGCAGTAGATTCAAAATAGGCCTTTCAGGTTTTGAATGTGTTTCTCTTTTTGTCATAACATATAACCGTTACACCGAGTTACATTAATTTAACCATAATAATGAGGAGTTATTCATAGTTTCAATATTTTTAGTTGCACCTTGACGCTGCAAGAATTATAATAAATGATTACTATTTTCACATATCATTGTATTTACATGATCCTCTGATATATGTCAAAGATATTACCACGTTACAATGTGATACAATGTTCAATACCGATGGTAATGCTAAATGCTTCAGTTCTTAAAACACATCAGTATGAGAGTTAGCATCTTAGACATCTAATCTACAATTATGTTTACTACGTTTAACGTCGTACCTACTTTAAAGTTACTGCGGTTACATAAAATATCATAATGTGGAGTCTTACCTGTTTAATAACCAATTCAAAGTAAGAGGAAATGCAGCTCGTTCTCAATGTCAGAGGCAAATGTGTATGCGCATGCGCAGTTACATTTCGTAACTCTATGGCAAAGCAGAAGGGCCATATCTAGTAAATGCGTTTTTCTCTTGTAGTTTTCGTCTGCGTTTATAAACGACATATTTTAATATTTTACAACACAGAACAAAATCTATGTGTCTAATTGCTGAATTCTTGTTTTTAACATTATAAATGTGTACGGTGAATTCATTCGATTCATTATGAGGAACTAGCTTTATATGGCAGGACGAGCCGCCAGGAATTATTTTGTTGTCGGACAGCGATGATGGAGACTCACGTTCCCCATGTGAGTTCAGAGGAAAATGAAGATCCAGGAGCCGCTCCTTATGGAAACTTCATCAACTATTACTCCTTCAACCCACCAGAGAACCGCCTGGGTTTGATACCAGAAGCGCTGCTTGAAAACATACGATTCGGTTCTGACAGAAGTGAACGTGTTTTAATGCTGGACGTGGGATGTAACTCAGGGGTACGAATGATTTATATAGTGTTTAAATCCTATTATGCTCGATATTATTAAATGTTAAACTTGTTTAATACATTTTTAATAAATTAGGAATTTGTTTAATTATGTAAAAAAGTAATAACCCCTGTATCTTATTTTAATAATCTTGTATATGTAAATAAATGTATAATAATAATAATCCGAAAGATAAATACCCCAAAATTAAAATTGTGTCATTAATTACTAATCCTCATATCATTTCAAACCTGTAAGACTTTGATTCATCTTCAGGAACACAAATTAAGATGTTTTTAAGGAAATCTGAGAGATTTCTGTCCCTCCGTTGACAGCTACACAACTACCACTTTCAATCCCCAAAGGTAGTAATACATCATTAAAGTAATCCATGTGACTTCAGTGGTTTAACCTCATTTTTATGAAGCAACAAGTGCTTTGTTTGCAAAAAAAAAAAAGTATTTACTACCTTTCTGGGGCTTGAAAGTGGTAGTTGCGTAGACTGTCAATGGAGGGATAGAAAGCTCTCTTATTTCATCAAAAATATCTTCATTTGTGTTCCGAAGATGAACGAAAGTCTTACAGGTTTGAAACGACATGAGGGTAATTAATGACAGAACTTTATTTTTGGGGTGAACTAACCCTTTAAGTATATTATATATATGTCTAATAACTTATTAGACAGATATAATTGAATCCTAACCCTCCGTATGCATGTATCTGTGAGTATGAAATGAGTCTTAAGTTTAAAACCACTATAAATACTAAGGATATTAGGTCATAAATCAAGCAGTATCAATATTTTTTCAGACATGGAAAAGTCATGGAAATTAATATCTATAAAATGGTTAATCTAGTTTTGTTTTTTAGTTATATCCTCAGCAGTGAAATATTGTATTGTCTAGAAGTTGTTAATTGCTCTTTATGAGACTACTATTATAATTTTGTCCTGGATATTAGTGTTACAGTACATTATCACCGTATTGGTTTCGATAAGGACAATCTGTCATAATCAACTCATAAAAATGTGTAGTTTTAATCCCCAGTATGTGTTTTCTATCATTCCCTCTGTTTGTCAGGACTTGTCGGTTGCTCTGTACAAGCATTTCCTGCAGGAGGACGCCTCTGGAAGTGACTCTCCTAAAAGAGAACTGCATCTGCTTGGATTTGACCTGGACCGAGATCTAATCCTTCGGGCACTCACCTCCAACCCCTTTCCCCAGAATATCCAGTTCATCCCCCTGGACATCACGGATGCTCAAGAGAGCCGGGCAGTGCTAGAGTCGTATTTGGGCAGGTTCGTCTGCCCCCGCTTCCACCTGTGCACGTGTTTTGCGGTGACGATGTGGGTTCATCTGAATCACGGAGACGCTGCGTTCCTGTCTCTCCTCTCCAGACTGGCGTCTCTCAGTGAGTTTCTGCTGCTGGAGGCTCAGCCGTGGAAGTGTTACCGCTCTGCTGCGCGACGCTTACGCAAACTGGGCCGCACTGACTTCGAACACTTCAAGGCCCTTGAGATTCGAGGGGACATGGCTGCGCATGCTAGAGAGCACTTGGAAAAGCAGTGCAGCATGGAGCTGGTGCAGAGCTTCGGTAATACAACCTGGGACAGAAGTCTCCTGCTCTTCAGAAGACGACAATAAAGAGCAACACAGTCAGATAGATAGTTTAATCAATCAGTCATCTGATGTGTGAATGCTGACTATTGACTGACACTGTAACCTGGCACTCAGAGCCACTACAATTCTTCGTAATTGTAGTTACCAAACACAAGGGGGCACTAGAGATGTTTGCTTATGCCATGAGTTTGATGGTTTTTATGTCTGTATTTTTGTATCTGATGTACACTTCCAATTAAGACTTTGTTATATTATTATTATTATGGATGTTTGTCCTCAGTAATGTCTTTAATTGTTAATCATTGCTGTGTGTGTGTATATGTATATATACATATATATAGAGAGAGAGAGCTAGAGACTATAAGGATTATTTTTTGACAACTTTAGTATAATTAGCTTAAAAATAGTTATTTTAACTTAAACATTTTATTTTGATAAACGCTATACTACACAATTGTTGTCTAGTGTATTTACATAGTTTTTACTTTGTTGCATAAATAGTATTTCAGCTTTTTTATAGGCTACACTATTTTAACTGCTCATTTTAACCCTTTGATGCGCAAGCTATGGATACCCCCTCTAATGCACAACATGGGTCTAAAAAGACCCGTATTCATTTCCTATGTTATTTCATGCATGGCTCGGCATTTTTTTTTGTTTCACCTTTTGAAATCACTTTATTTGAGCATTTTATATTTCATGATCTATAAATTTCATGATTTATGAATATTCAAAATATCGTGTTTTCAATTATCACAAATTCATATTTTGATATTTCCTAGGTTTTGTGTAAATACATCAAGTTTACACACATGGGTCTAAAATGACCCATCTATGCAAGCGTGATAAAACAAAAGAATAAAGAGAACTTTTTGTTAAAATAACCATTGTCACAGTTGTTTAGATCAACACATTTACTATAACACTTGAAATATGTTTATTGGCCACTTTGTCACGCATAACACACATATAACCGATAACACTGAAATTGAACTGTAGTGTAGTGCAACTGTGGGGGATCTCCTCACCACCAATGTGCAGCAACCACCCGGATGATGCGACAGCAGCCATAGTGCACCACAACGCCACCACACGACGGCTTACGTGAACGATAGCATTGATTTATGACCACAAATAAAAATTAATATGGAGGTACTGCCCAGGTAAGGTTTCTGCCTAACAGCTCCAATATATACTTGTAGGCTATATATATAACTTTCTATTGCAACTTTTATTTTGTTGACCTATAGCTAACATTAGATAAAATAAAATATGTCGACCGCAAGCTAGCTAATAGTATTGGACATGTTTCTCTTTTGCACTAGTAATGGATTTCAAGTTCAAGGTAACCTTAGCCTAAACGTTCAAATTTTAGGCTATATCTATGTCTTTCACAAAATATCAAATATTTTCTGTGACAAAAAAATGTATTAATAAAACGTACATGCATGAAATATACAAAAGCAGCCGTGTTGAATTGTGAAATGTGTGGCAGGTGAATAGTTTTCTGCAGTAAATATATTATAAATATCAAAGGTTCCTATATGGGTCATTTTTGACCCATGTGTGTAAAATTGATGTAGAAATACAAAAACCGTGTTTGTTTATTAGAAAGGAAAAATAAAAATAATGATTTGTGGAAATCCAAAACAAGATATTTAATGAATACCTGGATTCATAAATGATAAAATACATTTCTTTCAAATATTCAGCAAAGAAACATGAATACGGGTCTTTTTAGACCCATGTTGCGCATTAGAAGGGTAGTGAAACAAAAACGATTTTTATTCGAAAATTAAGAAAGGAAAAATTTAAATAAGGATTTGTAATGATCTAAAACAAGTTAATTGAGGAATACATGGAATACTGAATGATGAAATTAATTTCTTGCAAAGATATAGAAAATGAAAACTCAGTCGGGTCTATTTAGACCCATGTTGTGCATCAAAGGGTTAAAGGATAAAGTTAAATGTGCTTAAACACATTAAGTCGCCATACGACGTGAGCTTTAAGTATAACGCTAAAACGCATAATACTTCTAATTAATCCAAGGATCATAATAATTAATCCAAAATAATAAATCGTCACGCGCTTCCCGCCTGTACGCCACAGAAATCTTCCCGCTCTTTAAGAATTCAAAAACTACCAGACGAACCGGTCTAGTCTGCTGGCTTTTCGCATTATTCTTATGTTATAATATATTATTTTTTATTAAACGGGACACTTTCATTTTAACAAACCAAGTGAAAGTATAACAAAGCTACGTGAAACCGAGAAGTTCGGGACGATTAAGGGCGAGGAGCAGATCGCCTCTGCAAAATTGTGACTCTTCGCGGTAAGCATAAGCAATTATACAGCTGATATCATTTAGTGTAATGGAGGCCAGCCACTAGCTGTGGTGGTTATCTAATTTTTAAATGTCAACTATGTGGAGCAATTTAAGAACAGCAGGTGTATCATTGCCTTCACACAGTGACATTCCTATGTAATGCTTCTCATTACCTAAGCTTTCAGGATGTAATTTTGAGGACATTTTGTCTGATCTGATATTATGTTAAACCCTCATTGACCATAATGTGCTGAAGACATCGTAGCTACAGCTCTTCTCTTCCTCTAAAATACTGTGTATGAGCTGGTTTTATTTCTGCTACATTGCTCCAACATAATTTATTCCCACGGCTGTTAATGTATAGGCCTATCATGTCAGTTTCTGAAACCTCGAGCCATTGGGATTAGGTAACATGAAAGACAAATCATATCATGTTTTACTGTCACAGAGTGCAGATTGCCTGTAGCCAAATGACAAATTATAAGTGTTACAAGCAGGTTTTACAGGAAGAAATACTCAAAATGCTCAGTGGAGAATATTTGGTTTTATTTTTCAGACAGTCTAGTTTCCTGTTCAGGATTGTTTTTTATTTAGTTTTTTTTAGTTTTTTTCTGTATGGTTTTTTGATAGATTTTTTTTATCTTTTAGGCTTTGTTCACACTGCACATGATTTGTTTTTTTCTATACATTTTTTAGGACTGTCTGCTCTGATTTCACCATTTGCAAATGTTTAAATCAGATCTATTTGTTCATTCGGTTATCTTTGTCACTATGAAATCACTATAATCACTATGCATGAAATACAAAAATACTGATTTTGCATGTAAATGCAAATTGATAAGTAGGCTAAACAATCAGATCTAACAGTTCAAACTAGATTTTTTTTTTAAAATCAGATTTCCAATGTTTGTACCAGCTTGATTCTTGTTTTCCGCTGTTTAACCATTAAACTCAATTGAGTCAAACAGTAAAATATAACTTCTATTGTTTGTCTGAACAAAGCCTTAAAGTTTATCAAATTGTATTGCAAGAGAAATTGACCACATTTACAGGCTTTATCTCATTGAATAATAAAAGCATTTAATTATATAGAATTAATCATTCCACAATTTCACATTATATAGTCATTTACTATTTGTTTTTTTAATATTGAATATATATGTTTATAATATATTTGAATCACACACAAGGTCTTTGTTATTTCAGAAAAAAATCATTGCAGATTACTCTCGATTCACAGAAAGACAAAAGAAAACTACTTCTATATTTCAGGTTAACTGTCTTAGGTATAGTATAGCATATTTGAGTATGGTTAACACTTCAGTGAGTGCTGAATCTGGTGCTGTTTCGGGTTTCAGTAGTCTTGATCAGGATTTTAGGTGATGGAGAGCTGTTCTGCTGAAAACCATTCGCCCCTTTGGAACCTGTGAAACAAAAATAATAATAAAATTCAACTTTCAGATTGTGTATGAAGGTTTAAAGTGCTGTAAAGAACAAGTTAAAGTCGACACGAAATGGCATTCGCGACCCATATTTCTTTCATTTTAATATTTTACTGTAATACGGTGTTGAATATCCTCTCTAGAAATCTTGGACAGGCTTGAATTTCTTCCTGGACAATTGATCGGATAGTGTAAAGTGGGTGTTTCACACAGGAATGGGTCGTCAAACACTATTGAGGAGCCTTTAGAAGTCAAATGTTTTGTGTGGATACTGTCGCCATTGTTGTAATGAATAATGTCACACTTGTCCATTAAGACTTACTGTAGTTGGAAACAGCCTGGATGTTCACAATGGACTGCTGCCCAATTCTGTGAAAAGTAAAAACAATGAGACAGTCAATATTTGTTAATGTAAACACTCTAGTTCCACTCCTCTTAAGCCGGGTTAAGCACACTGTGCGATTTTGACCACGATTTGGCCGTCTGAGAGACTCTTAAAATCCTAAAAGATTCCTCCGATCCTTGGCTAAAATCTGAAGTCTTTGATCGTTAGTTTGACATGTTCACCGACAGCCGATCAATGACCGTTGCGATAATTTTTTTACCTCAGACGAAATTCTGGCAGTGTCAGAAGATTTGACTCTCAGTCCTGCAGTGACTTCTCCTACGACGACCGTCAAACTGTCTTTGTTTTTCAAGACAAGCCGTGACAAAAACTAACGTTAGAGATTTCTTTGTAGCCACCATTTCAATCCCGCGTGTAACACAGCTCACTGTCACCGAACATGTCATTTATTGATGATGTAAAACTTTTCTTGCGTGTGTCCGTTTTTAACGCGTCTTGACTGCCGTACAGTCTGACATTAATGACAGCTGAGATCTTACAGTGTGACATGATTGCAGCGAGGATCATGTTCGTACAGTCTGACAAGCAAGCAATAATCGTAAAGGACTATTATAAATCGCACAGTGTGAAAATAGCACTTGGACATGTTACCTGTCCTCCTCTCCTTCCAGAAGCTTCCTATAGGTGGCGATCTCGATGTCCAGCGCCAACTTGACATTCATGAGCTCCTGGTACTCGCGGAGCTGGCGGGCCATGTCCTGCTTGGCTCTCTGTAGTGCCTCCTCCAAATCCTTGATACGACCTTTGGCCTCCTTCACACTCATCTCGCCACGATCCTCGGCCTCCGCTATCTGGTTCTCCAGGTTCGCACGCTGTAATGATAGTAGCCTCGTGAGTAAAGGTCCTTGCACACTGAGTCCGAAATTTTCGCACGTTAAAAAATAAATACGACCTTATGTTGTGTCAATCACGCCTCCGAAACTTTCGTACGTCATAAAATAATTCGGATCGGGTTCAATTTTCTTGCGTTTTTCGCATTCGTTGCAGCATTTTGAGAGGTGTTTTGACAATTCACAGCCACCGAATAACGCATACGAAAATTTCCGACTCAGTGTGCAATGACCTTAAACGACCACCATTGGTTTAGGTTAAAATGTAGCTCATTGTAGGGGTGGTGGCCGCCCTAACATAAATAAATTATTTTAAAGAAATCTTGACAGGATTAAACCTGTCAAAATCTAAGTTAACCCAGGATAGCAAGGAAAAGTAACCACCTGTTACACAATAAATCCCAGTAAAAGTCCCAGAAAAATTCAGTTCACAAGGCATATATCCTCACCTGCGATTTGATAACCTCGATCTCGCTCTGCAGACGGCTGATCATGCGGTTGATATCTGCGATCTCTCCTTTAGTGTTTCGCAGTTCGTCGTTGTACTGACTCGCCTGAGAGGACATCTGATCAAACTGACCAGAACGAGATGGAAAAACTGATCAGTACACAAATCACTGTAGTCCTGTACCCTAATAAAAGATGTTTTAACTAAAGTAATTCTAGTCCTACTAGGCGTTTATGGAGAAAAACACCTACTAGGGTCAACATGAAAAGTTTACTTTCTTAATCCATCTTCCTGGTCACATTGTGAACGATTACTCATTCCAATGGAAAATCTTTCATCAAAATGTATTGAATTGCCTCTGAAACGACTTTTTCAACAACTAATCAATTCAAAATGTATACAATCAATCCTGCCCTACATTTTAGGACATTGAGTTTACTTTTTCAAGTTGAAAATGTGACTTCATGTTGACTTGAAGAGACAAATCTCTAGGAAGCCAATGCATTTAGAGAATAAGTTTGTATTTTGTGTCTACCTTGGACTTGTACCAGGATTCGGCCTCTTCACGGCTCCTGGCTGCGATATCCTCGTACTGAGCCTTGACTTCGGCCACGATATGATCCATGTTGAGGTTTCGCGAGTTGTCCATCTGCACGACGACGGACGTGTCTTTAATGCTGGCCTGCAGCTCACGCAATTCCTGATCCAGAGAGACAAGGCAACTTTATGTGTGTTTGAGGGAGTTTTAGCTCTATGGAAACTTCATTGTTAGATGTGTATTAAGCACTGTATAGACAAATCGGTCTTGGTATTTGATTTGCTTTGACCAGCGTTATGTCTAGTTCAAGATTGAAAGACAAAACATTCAAATAATATTCTTTTGCATACTGTGTTTTTTATCATCTGAAATATCCTGCAATTTACATTCTAAAGCGACTTCTTTACCATTGCAAACATGCACACATTTGGATCAGTGCTGGATGAAAGAGGTTCGTGAGCTCAAGTTTATTTGTATAACGCATTTCCAACACTGGTTTTACACATTTATTTAGGCTTGGCTTTTATAATAAATGTTGTTTATAATGAATGCCACTATTAATTATTTTATACTTAATTTTTCTATCTTTGAAAACATTTTGTTTTATTTACTGGTATTTTACATTATCTGAATGCAATAATAAAGTGTGACTAATATACTGATGTGAATTGCATGTTTTTTTTTCTCTCAAAGCAATTTTGACCTGGTGCAACTTAGAGTCAGGTGTGAGTAGTTTTGTGTGTGTGTGTGTGTGTGTGTGTGTGTGTGTATGTGTGTGTGTGTGTGTGTGTGTGTGTGTGTGTGTGTGTGTGTGTGTGTGTGTGTGTGTGTGTGTGTGTGTGTGTGTGTGTGTGTGTGTGTGTGTGTGTGTGTGTGTGTGTGTGTGTGTGTGTGTCACCTCATCGTAGAGGGTCCTCAGGAAGTTGATCTCATCAGTCAGGGCACCAACTTTATCCTCCAAATCAGCTTTCACCAGATACGCAGAGTCTACATCCTGCGGGACACAGTACAGTTTTTCCTCTTCTCGATTGCAACCTTGAATAACTTGTGTGTCTTCCTTAGGCATTGATTGCTCACAGCGATATTCAATAGAGCTACATCTTGTAGATATTTAGTATGCAACTTTGACTTCTTGCTACTCTCTGTAGGCCAGGGGTTCTCAAAGTCTATATTCAAAGGTCCAAATCTGAATTTTCATCAATGTCAAAGGTCCGATACTATGGGGGGGGGGGGGTTTTGTTGAGGGGTTGGATGGGGCTTACATGCGCTTCATGAGACACACACACGCATTTGCACACACGTAAGGTCTCTCGCTCTCTCCCTCTCTGCTGTACGCGCGCTGCACGGTTTGGAGCTCGCGAGCTCTAGATTCCGAGAGATTTGAACAAATTTGCGGGCATCAGGGAGCCGCTATCAATATGCGGGAGGCTCCTGGAACTTCCGGGAGATTTGGGCTATCTGTGAACGCATACCTCTCTGTCCAATCATCTTTGAAAACTCTATTTTCTTCGTCAACTTTTCTTTTCCTGGACAATGACATCCTCCACACCCATTCAAACGCTTACGCCGGGAAGTGTTGCGTCGCGGTCGCGCCCGATTACGTCAAAAGTCACATGCTCACTGGATGTCATGGCAACTAAATCACGGAGGAAAACTTTAAATATCTCGCCTTCGTTTTAATTTTGGACCATCATAAAAATTAAACAAATGATTTTAACATGCGTTTATCAAAATAGGAAATCCAGACTTTAAATCCCTTACACACAATTAGGGCTCTTGAAATACGAAATGGAGGCGGGTCCGGATTGAATTCCCTCTGGGTCCGGATCCGGACCGGAGTCCGGACTTTGAGAAGCACTGCTGTAGGCCATTGAAAGCAGATCTCCTCTAGTGTATAAATAATGCCGCATCCCCACCCAAGCTTTTGTCAGTGGTGATTTGATCCCTCCAGTCTTAACTTTAGCTCTTTACCCCTCCCAAACATCTCATTGTTCCCTCGCCTGGGCTGCTTTTATTGAACGTGTTGTGAAAATGTAACTTTCCCTGGTCCTAAAAGTTCAGCTTTTTACCTGGTAACCTGCCCTGACCCCACATCACAGTGAGGTCATACTTCTTGGATTGTGTTTTATTAGGTAAAAAAACAACAAAAAACTTTTTTTTACTTCTGACCTCAAAAGTCATATGGGTAACTAGGGATGCACGATATATCGGCCACCATATCGGTACTATCAGCCGATATATGATCATTTATAATGTTGGCCGATATATTAAAACCGATAAATAATGGATTGTTTCCTTCAGCTGAGACACTTCAGATGCACACTGTTTACCATGATGGTTTTGAATTGCTTGAAATATTATTGAAATTACTTCAAAAAAGGAAAATACAGTTCAGTGCAACATGCGCGGCACAAGCCTGTCATATCGGCTACATCAAATTATAATGAGAACGTTATAATTATGTATTTGGGACATGGCTTTTAATGGTGAGATTTTTGTTTTTGTAATCATACTCTCAAAAATGATCTAAAAATGTGGATTTAGATTTATCGGCCAATATATCGGTTAACGGCTTTTAAATATAAAGAATTATCGGTTATCGGTATGGGCCAAAGTGTTCATATCGGTGCATCCCTATGGATAACCAACCTTTTTCAGAATCACAAAGTCGTTCTCCAGGTTGTTCCTCTTGTTGATCTCATCTTCATATCTGAATAAAATACAAAGTGGAAGTGAAAGTTTCTGATGTCTGAGAATGAAGACCTAGATTAAGTTTAGAAAAGTGTTGAAGTGATGTATTGTAAATATAGTGATATGTTGATTTCGATGATAAATGATGAGCTGCGTCAGATCAAATTCGGTTTCTCAAAGAAATACAAGAGAGGTTCTCATCAGAGGTCAGTTAACATTGGCGCTAGCGTAGATCTAAAGACTTTACTTGTGTTTGAAGTCCTCCACCAGACCCTGCATGTTCCTCAGCTCTCCGTCCAGCTTGGTCCTGTCGTTGTTGACCACGTCCATCTGTCTGCGCAGGTTGGCCATGTACGCCTCAAACATGGGCTCGACGTTGGACCGACCCGGGCTCTGGTTGTGCAGCAGCTCCCACTTGGTCTCCAGCATCTTGTTCTGCTGCTCCAGGAAGCGCACCTGTAGAGGTACAATAAATACTTGTTTTTTTTTATTTATTTGCGTTTAATATTGAATTAATGGGTCCATCCAGTATGAATTCTGAATCTCAGTTTTCAATGTTAGAAGAAACCTTGTTGAATTTTGTGCAGTAGTAACCGGCACTTATCATTGTGATGATCACAAGTAAATGTGATCTTTGGATCCAGCATACTGAGATGCTGATGTAGACGTTGTTCATCCTAAATGTAAATTTTCCTTGAGGAACATGATGAGGTAGGCCAAGTAAAGTGGAGCTCTGTTACCAAAGTCCTTCTGTCATGCTTCTGTGAGAACAGAGAGGGGAAAAGTCCACTTCACTGCAAAAAAATGCTTTTCTTACTTAGTATTTTTGTCTCGTTTCCAGTCCAAATATTTAAAAATTCTTAAATCAAGATGCATTTACTAAAGTAGTAAAATGCCATAAAATATTATGTCTTTTATGTCTTTTAAAATATTATGTCAAATATATTATGATATTTGCTGCAACTTTCGTTCAGCTCACAATTTAGTAAGCAAACACATTTCAAATTATGTCTGGCGGGGAAAAATAGATTAAGTGAGTTTTTTCTTAAAACAAATAAAATTATCTGCAAATGGGGTAAGAAAAATAATCTTGTTTCTGTTTGAATTGTTATTTTTATTACCCCATTGGCAGATAATCTTTTTTTAAGCAACAACTCTCTTAATGTTGATTTATAAACCCAGAAAACAAGACATAATATCTTCTTGTCATTTTACTGATCTAGTAAATGCATCTTGATTGAAGAATTTTTTGATATTTGGACTGGAAACGAGACAAAAATACTAAGTAAGAAAAGCATTTTTTGCAGCATTTTACCAAAGTAATTCACTTAGGAGTTTTTCGTACTGGTATGCAAGCATAATCACTATTATAAAATTGATTAATGAGCAACTCCAGTAAGGTGGTGATACAACTGCACATACTGTTGGCAGATTAGATGTAATATAAATATAGGAGTTGTGTGCTTTTTAGGTAATTTGTGAAGTAAAATACTTCATTTTTTTAGGGGAAGAGTGTTTTATGTGGAATGGATATTAATGTTGAATGATGGGTGTTTTTGGTGGGTTGATGTTGCAGCAGTTCTCTCATCCGAGACAAATCCCTCCTACGGGAGACAATAAACAGTACCTTGACCTTGATTTTAAGAGTTTTTCCTTGAAAGTCCTTCACTTCACTGCACATCCTGAAAGCTTGTCCGCTTTATTAGATGCCCACCTTGCCAAGATGGACTCATTAACAGAGTAACATGACTCCACATTAGCCGATCTGTAACACTCCGGAGAGTAGTGGCTGACCTAGATGGGTTTCTGCGTAAATCCTTAAATTCAAGCACTTTAAAAGCCGACCTGAGACCCGTGTTGGAAGACCCAGCCCTGCCCCGACCCACAACAGGGACTTGGTTGTACTTCAGTGCGATTGAAGTGTCGATTTCAGTCCGGCAGGCTCCTGGGATTCGGTTGCATTGTCCTCCGCCACACAAAAGCTTCCTTCATACTCACTGGGATAGTGCTGTCTTCAGTGGCTTGGTCAAATATGACCTGCTTTTATCAGGTTTCAGGCTTCAGAGAAATAGGTCACGCTATAAACTATCGTTTATCGTACCAAATCACCTTTCACTTGGAGGTTTCTGCTGCAAGAGATGTTGATCATATAAAAACGATATCATCCACACTCATTTTAACCCCTACTTTTTAACTGAAACCATACCAATCGTAGGGAACAAGAAACCCAACTGTACCTTATCAATGAAGGTGGCGAAGCGGTTGTTCAGGGACTTGATCTGGTCCTTCTCTTTAGTGCGCACCATCTGGATGTTGGGGTCGATCTCCAGGTTGAGAGGCGCCAGAAGGCTCTTGTTGACGGAGACACTGGCCATTGGAGGCCCCAAATATGCCGAGCTGGTGCTGAAACTTGGAGCAGATGCTCCCAGTGAGATCCCACTTAAACTGCTGTAGCCGAAACCTCCCATCCTCACGGAGCTGCTGGAACTGATGCGTTTGTTTCTCAGACTCATCGTTGGGTAGTGACGAGAGAAGCTGAACTGATGTTTCAGATGAGAACAGCTGGGCAGACCTGAGCACGACGGGTGTCTCTCTCTGTGTGGAGAGGCTGGGCTTTTAAAGTCCAACCAGGATGGGGTGGAGACTTCCTATTGTGGGAAAACCTGTTTCAGATTGGACACACTGTTGGCTTTATCTGAGCTCCCGGATCGGCAGTGAACACACACACTCTCTCAGTTTCTCTTTCTTACTGTCACCGTTCTCATATAGCATCTAAATGTTTAATGTGGCCCATGTCAACAACATTCCCGAAGTAACTGCATGCCCTAATAAACGCATTTTCCAGTCCTAATATCATGTATTTCATAAATGCATTTAATTAAAACTGTTTTATATTTTAGGACCAGATTAACCAGATATCATAAACTTGTGTGCATAAGTTTCAGACAACTATTAAGAAAACGGCATGCTTTTATGATTTGCTTAAACAAAATATGTTTATAGAGCTCAGAGTAAAATTAAGCTTTTTTGTGCATTTTAAATAGCAAAAGCAATGTATTTCTATGCGAGCAAAACCATGCTATTCTTCCCTCCAGCAGTCGCCTAGTTAAACTAAGATATGTTGAGCGCTCCACCTACTGGTAAGACATTTGACCTGCTTTATTGCCCATATAAATTGTTTGAAAACTGTGATAGATGTTTTGCTCTACTTCTTGTTTTAACACACAGATATTTGAATTTCATTGTCAAAACAATGTTGTTATGTATGGCGTTAAATGCTTTAAATTATCTTATTAAAGGCACACTGTGGAACTTTTCAACCTTTATAATATATTACCAAAACCCATTGAGATGGTACATCGACTTACAATAGGTTGAATGACACGTCTGCCGAAGCCTGAAGGTGTCTGCATCGCTTTTACTAGCACTATGTAACTTCGGGTTTCGGGTAGGAACCCGAGCACAAAAAGAACTACAAAATTCGACCACTTTACGGCATACGTCACTTCCCCCACCACCCCAACTTCCTCAAATTCTAACGTGAGAGCTCAACTCGCGTTTGATTGCCGGCGTCTGTATGTTGTCGTCATGGCTGAATCAACAGCTACTCGGAAGAAAGCGAAGAAAGCTAAGATTTTGTCAGAGGACACCAAAAAAAAGAAAAAGGGAGAGTTTAAAATAAACATCGGCATAAAACTGTATATATAATGTAATATTTACTGCGAATTCATGTAACAAAACTGATATAAGTCACAACATACTGCCGTATACACATGTAAATGTTTTTTTTCCCCCTTTCAGCTCATATATGTTTGTATTTGTGTAAAAGGAAAAACAAACTGAAGACTACAACGGAAATATGTAGTGAGTTATATCAGTTTTGTTACACGATTTCCCGACTACTCGATTTCATCTCCAACCCATTGCAAAGAGATCCTGAAGACGTTAATTGTTTGCTTCAGGTGTGTTTGATTAGGGTTGGAGATGAACTGTGCAGGACAGACGATCGGCAGGAGCAGGATTGGGCAACCCTTGTCAATGCGACTTACCTGATCAGACATTGTTTTCTGCGTATGCTACTTTTATTCAATTTGTTTTCTTTATAGGATTTATATTATTAATCTTATATTTATATTATTATTTTGGTCAGTAGTGAATCGATTAACTTTCTCCAACATACAAATCAAATGCCGTCTGCACATACATAAAGACACGGGAGGTTGACCGGTTGACTGTTTGTTGACTTTTGCGACAATGCTGCGGCGCTTGTGGCCTCTAGGGGCACTAGACGTGAAAATTACAGGTCGAGTGCACCCTAGTGGGCAAAAATCCCACAGTGTGCCTTTAACATTTAGCTGTCAAATGTGCCTCTGGTGTCAGATGTTATGGCATTTTGTTTCATTTTGCTAAAAAAAAGTACACCTGAAATACACATTTACTTTTTATAGAAAGACATTTTGTAATTTTGCATTTAATAACTGTTGCCGTTTTGTATTTATGTATATTATACTAGCAAAACCCTGCTATTCTTTCCTCAAACACTAGTTTAGTTTAAGACATGTTGAGCGCTCCATCGAGATGGTCCTCACTGCAGAACATGAAATCCACGGGGAGGAGTCGGATCCAGATCCAACTCCTCCCACCTTACATATACCTAAACCTACCAATCTCCGCCCCCTGATCCTTAAACACACCCCTAATCCTACCCATCTCCGCCCCCTAATCCCTAAACCCACCCCTAATCCTACCCATCTCCACCCCTTGGATCTTGATCCGACTCCTCCCCGTGGATCTTATGTACTGCATTGAGGTGCTACTGGCTCCATCTACTGGTAAGCTTTTTGTTTGCTTTGTTTGAATGCTTTGCTCTCCACATTGTCATAGATATTTGAGTGCAATTGTTAAAACAATGCAATGTTGAATGTTATATATGGTTTTAAATGTTATACATCGTCGTATGGTGCGCAGTGTGATATCAATGAGGAAAAATGTGTGTGGTGTTTTTCCTGCTTAAAATTGAACATTAACAATATCAATACACATTTTCATAAAATATTATTATTATTATTTTTTTTTTTAAGTTTGATGGTTCAAGGCAACATTGTACCACAACGAACAAATTAAAACATTCGACATTTTCATGTAGAAAAAAGAAATATATTTATTGAAAACGTAAATTTCTTGATACTTGAACAAAAAAAAAAACATTTATCCAGTTTTTAACGTATTACAAATTTCATATTTAATAAAAAATAACATTTCATATCCAGCGGTTGCTCTCAGGCAACATTGTACCATCGTAGACAAAACATAACTATACTATCATATAATCAAGTTATCATATCAATCTTGTCCATCTTCATCTTTGCTCTCACCCTCATGAATTGAGATGTAAGTGCTTTAGAAAATGTGCTGATCATAATATGTGCAGATATAGAATGTGAATTACTATTCCTAAGTGCATTACAAAATCATGCAAAAATACAAATATATTTAGATAATTCTCACTCTTTTCCTTGCAAAAATAATACATTTGTAATCCAACCTATAGTATGCCTGGAATGCCCTTATGGTACAATTTTGCCTTGAGGCAACACAGTTGTTGTAGTTTTTTATACCCTCTAAAACATTTGATGATAGCCTATATAATGTAAAATACTTGAAAATACTTATTTACTTAGTAGCCTAGAGAAAGTATTTTTTAAGTGGGTGATTAAAAAGATGCAAATTAGTGAAAAATGCACTTTTCATCTGAGCGAATATGGAGCCATGTGCTGAAACAGCCACAAAATGGACCCCTGTAACTTTTTTTTTGCACTTTCATTGATTAGTATTTGAGTTCTTCTCCCCAGAGATTTGGGTCTCTCTTTATTCAAAATAAACTAAAATAGATTATGTTGGCTCAAGGACACGCTGTACCGGGTTAAATTAAAAGCATGTTGAGTCTTCTTTTAGTTGTATTTTATTTTATTTTTTTAACTATTATTGCTTATCGCTGTAGTGCGTCTGCCGCTCAAATTTAAATTAAATCCATCTTTAACAATGCCATTATTGTTTGTTCGTTGCACCCCGCCGCCACTATCTCTTGACGCCTATGCTTGCGAGGACCACCCACTGACTGGTTTTTAAGTTTAATCTAGCTAATTATAATGACCATGGGGCTGCTAACCCTCATAGGTGTTGCAAATAAGGGGAGGGACACTTTTCGTCTAAGTTCCCGCTGTCTGGCGTTTGACCAATGATAAACCAGCATATTAAGACGGACAAGTAAAGTAGCCAATGAGAGCGCGGTTACTCTCTCCGCGCGACCGTGTTTTTCTGCAGGAGATTTATTTTTCTGCTGCTGAATTGCGTTTTGCGGTAAGTCAGTGTTTTTGAGAATGGATGTGATTCATGTGATCGTTAAAGAGGAGTGTGGAGACGGTATCAAGGAGGAATATGACGATCCAGTTGAAAATGGCGAATCCTCCGGTAATGACAACAAACTTGACGAGACGATTGAATTGGGAGATTCTTCTGCCGAAAGTGACGCTTCCAGCGTGGACTCCAAAGGAGAGTTGGATCTCGTGTTGGACCAGTAAGTTTACACACTTTTTAAATTTGAGGTTTTTAATCACAAGTTGGCTACCTCTTATATAATTGAATTTTAGGACGTTTTCAAATCATTGATTGGAGCTAAATATTATGGCTTGAGAGTTGAGACAGATTATAAGAACATTTATCTCTTTAATTACAACCAGCTAAGTTATATGTTTAAATTATTCCAAACCAGTGATTGTCGAGATATATTTTAATTAGTAAAGGTGAAATAATTATGACCAATTAAAATACTTTTTAATTTGTATTAATTCACTTTATCTAATGCCCTCATATGGCGCTTTTCCACTACAAAGTACCAGCTCGGCTCGGCTCGACTCGCCTTTGTTTGGTTTTCCACTGTGTAAAAGTTGTACCTGTACCTGTACCTGCTTTCGGGTACTTTTTTTCGTACCACCTCCGGCGAGGTTCTAAGCGAGCTAAGCCGATACTAAAATGTGACGTGAAAACAATGCCGACTGCTGATTGGTCACAGAGAATCTGCGTCATCATTGCACGCGCCAGATGGAGTATCCAGTATAACCCCGCCATTTTTAAATAGTTTGGCCAGAGATAGTTACTAAACTTACTACTATTATTATGGCAACTCGGAAGAATACGCCGTGGTCAAACGAGGAGGTGCAGACATTTCTTTGTTTGGTTGCCGAAGAGAGGATCCAGCGAGAGCTTGATGGGGCAACGAGGAATGAAATGCGTCGCTATGACGACCGGGTACTATTTGTGGCGGTACTTTCTGCAATGGAAAACGGAGCGAAAAGCGAGCCGAGTCGAGCTGGTACTGGTAATGGAAAAGCGCCAATAGACTGCAGTTAATTATTTCTATCCACAAGTTTCCTACGTCCCATGAGGCCTTGCGTCAAAAGTGGGCGCGTCTTCCGGTTCGAAGTAAACAAGCGGTGACACCCATTCATTCATTCCACTATCGATGAATCTTTCATATTTATACTAAAATGTATTATTTAATTTGTTTAAAGGGGTCATATAATGCCATTTTTGTACAAGCTAATATGATTCTTTAGGGTCTAAATTAAAAGTTTGTAATATACTTTAATTAAAAATTCTCATTAGTATTGTAAGAAAACACTTATTTTACCTGGTCAAAAACAGCTCTGTTTTCAGCACGCCGTTTCAGTGCATATGACTTTAAATGATAATGAGCTTTGCTCACCCCGCCTCTCTGTTCTGCGCATATACACCGTTTGTAACACAATAACACAATAACCACGCGTTGTTCATTATAAACGTGGGATTATGAATTATATTGAGAACGTTGTACATAGAAAACATGCTGTAATGTACCCTGAGTGTAAACCGACGCATTCATCGTGAAGCGTGCAGCTGGCGATTTGCAAAGATTATATAAATATTAATATAAAGATTAATAAAACGTTACACTCACTTTAGTTCTTATGAAGGTTCAGCAGGAAGACGAATAGGTTCCGATCCTTTATTCAGGTGCAGCTTCTCAGCAAAACCAGCTTTATACTGATCCTCGTTTATAAAGCAGTCCACTGAGAAATGATTCGGCAAACATGAGAGAGCATTGACGTTGCTCGTGGGGAATATTCCCTTCGAAAACAAACTCAGCCACTGCGTCTTCAGCGGTTCGGATTTAGGAATATTAAATGACTGCTGTGTTCGTTATTGCACCCAAGAACAGAACACCACAATCGCTTAGACGCCATTCTGCTCATAGACAGTGCTCCAGCATATCAACAATGACCGCGCCGGTCCGCGCAGACTATGATTGACAGGACGAGCGAGGGCGGGTCTGTGTTGAATCACAAGCTGTCAATCAACAATCGCGGGAGGGGCGTCCGTTTTATTGACGTCACAAAAACGAACGGCTCAATTTGAGGCAGGGGAAAACATATAAGGAGATTAAAACAAAAACACTGGATGGATTTTTATCATTATATGATGGTTGTGTACAGGCACTGCCAACACACATTTCAGTACAATCAACTTGTAAAAGTGCATGTACCATTATATGACCCCTTTAACTTTTTATCAATTAAAAATGCAATGAAAATACAGCGTGTTTTTCCACGATGAGTTCTTTATTAGTAGATCAACTTAAAGTAGATCAACTTAAACAGTTAAACTGGACGTTCGGTTATGGCTAAACTGGAAGATATGCGCTGCGGTGCTCTGGACTGCAGCTGCGAGCCAGCGTTTCTTTAAACAGAGACCCTGTTTAAAGAACGTCAATTCTGTTCCTAAATAAAACAGAATCGTGTTAAATAAAACCGAAATCGCGATACTCAGATCCACGAACCTGTGTCAGGATCAGAATCACGATACACCCCTCCCAACTCCCAGAGAAATCCTTTCCCGTCCAGATCCGCTACAGCTACCATATCTTTACTATTTGTATTATTTGTATTATTTGAAGTTAACATTATAAAATTCGTAGACCTACACCACAAAACTAGTTGAAAAATTGGGCGATTCCAGCGTTATGGACGTGACATTTGCAGTCAAAACCTGAAATATAAATTCGCAGAAAATGATTTAGGCCATTGAAACCTTATAAAATACTCCATTAATAAAGAAGTCCAGACATTAGAAAAAAAATAACACATGAGGGACGTGACACAAAAAAATCTTTAACTTTTAGAAAGCACTGAGCCTTTATTTAAAGTTAATTTCGTTTTGTATTAATTGTATCTTAATTTTAATCAATATTTCATCTACAAATTGCCTGGATTTAATAAATAAGAATTCAATATCGCAGATCATAATCAAGACACGGAGGCGCCGGCGCCTGAACTGTAGCTCGTCTCATAAATGAACGGAAACTTGACTCACAGACGTGAGAAATATATAGCCCATATATTATATTATATAGAGCCCGACCGATATATCGGCGGGCCGATATTATCGGCCGATTTTAGGCATTTTCCTAACTATCGGTATCGGCATTTATAATGGCCGATAAATGAATATTTAAAAAAATGCGGGTGAGGTGATTCATGTAAGGGTGGTTCTGCCAATAAAGCACCTAAAAGCTGTCACAAGAACTGGCAAAAGTAATGATTATGAATACAACAAATATAGCAAGGAGACATTTTAATTTTTTATTAATAAACAAGTGTTTTCAGTCAGTGTCAGCCAAAGATGAAGTTGACAATGCTGACTCGCGATCTTCAGTGAACGCGTGCCAGAGAGAAATGCACATTTCATTCGATTACTTGAGTCTGTCTGTCTTTCGTTTTGAATTGTTCTGTTTAAAAGCAGACATTTCAATATAGATATATTTCAATTCTCAGGTCTATACGCTGAGTTTCGGTTCATGAGATGAGCTCCAGTTCACCCGCAGGCACCTCCGTGTCGAGATTATCTATCGTCTGCTAAATTTACTTCTTATAAATTAAATCCAGACAAATGGTTGATGAAACATTGATTAAAATTAAGATACAATTAATACAAAACGAAATTCACTTTGAAACGAAAGGTTTTGTGCTTTCTGTTTGATGTCTATGTGAAAGTTTCAAAGCATATTTTAGTGCCGCTTTCAGAGCGCTCACGTCCGTAGTGCTGAACTGTCGCGTCTGTAACATTGTTTTTCCTTAATGCGAACACGAAAAATAAATAAAATGAATATTTTATGTAGCCTGTGGAGACTGAGAGCCAACCCTTCTTCATCCGGTGGGTAGTAGCCTAATTGTGATTTGCGCAGTGTAATTCACAGAATTGATTTCTCTGCTACAGCCTCTGTCACGTATTGTGTGAGCTTGTGACTATTGCAAAGCGCGCAGCTGAGAAGTCCTGATTATATTGTCTGCTATATTTAGGCCTACTTCTTATTTATTAAGGCAATTGGTTGATGAAACATTGATTAAAATGCGTGGCGCGAGCGATCTCCGACAGTAAACTGATTCTGCGTTGTCTAGGGTAAACAGCTGTTGCGACGCGAGCAGTAACGGCCGCGTCCGGTGTAGACACCGTGTTAAAGCTCATTCTGCCTGATAACGCTACGTTACAACATCAAGCAATATTCCAAAAATTTATATAATTATAACACTTTATATAGGGCCATTTTGCATTAAGAGTAGCCTAGTTACACGTTTAGTACATTTTGCTTACTAATTATTTAAAATAGTATAAAAGTACTGTACATATGTAATTAAAAACGTTTTCATTATGATATTATTAATTTTACTTTAGTAAAAAGATCTGAGTTCTTCCTCCACTGGTAGAGATTAGAGGAATTAAGAGTAAAAATAGAAGATTTTGTTTTCAAGGTTTTGTCAGTGACACTTTTTATATATTTATTGATACAAGTTATGACTAAATTAAAAGACAAAGTCGTTAGTGAAGATTATGCAACAGTATTAGAATATAATATAATATAACATGCAATGCAAACTAGTTTGGTTACAGCTCAGCTGTATAATTCTCATTCTATCATTCCCCCTGCATCCATTACATATCTGTGTCACACAAGTGTTTGATCACCACATTTGAGTGATCATTGCAAAACGTGTTTATAAAATATATTTATTCTGTTTATACTGTGTAAAGTACCCATCAAAAGTTTGTACACACCAATAGGAAAGTGTCCAAACTTTTGACTGGTATACTGTACTATAATACACATAAATAATATTGCTACTGTATTATAATATACACATAAATAATATCGGCCGATACATCGGTATCGGGCTTTTTTTACTCCCTAATATCGGTATCGGCCCCCAAAAATCCATATCGGTCGGGCTCTAATATTATATATACTATGAAATGTTTACTGTGTGTCATTCATGTTCTAAATATGTTTCTTCACAGTTATAGCCTTCACTTAAAATCTTTAGTCCAAGATTGTTGGATAATAAAATTTGCCACTGAATTAGTTTAGTCCGGTTATAGGACTATGTACAACCGCGAACCGCACATGTTGTCCCTGAGCTCCGTAACGACATCTCTCATAAAGGTTTGCGACTTAGTTTAAATAGTAAAACATTATCCGAAAAACTCCTAGCCTCTTCGCTAAATAGCACACAAACTACCATTGGTATGCTACTTCCGCCGCCTGACCGGAAGTTGCACCCACTTTATTTTTTACAGTAGCGCCCCCTGGAAACAGGTGGATTGAGAATGAGAATGTGACGTCACGTGTATCACTCCGCGTTGCATTGTGGGAAGGATTCGCCATCTTGGAAGGATACGCTATCCGTTGTTATGGCTACTTGGACCGTGAGACCGAGAGAAATAGCGACAGAGAAAGAGAGCAGCTTGATATTTGTTTCCATTTTTGCCATAAGGCACAGTTTCTTGGGAATAAATGAAGAAGGGGGAAGCAAAAGGAAAGGGGCTCTATCGGGGAAGACTAAATAACAACACCAAGCAGCGTTATTTAGAGAAACTACTTGACACCAACAACATGGACCCGTACAACCTGCTACAGAATGGACGAAATACCCAAAGCACTACCACCTTTCACATACCCTGACTGAGTCAATTACCTGGTTTATGGTATCAGTGCCTAACATTACTGCCTAGACATTACAATGGAAGAGTTCAGAAGCTTTAAGTCATTAGAAGGTTATAAACAATTTTGCTGCGAATTGGTGCAAGACTTAGAAACCCCCAAACCAGTAACGTTAAACTGCGAGAGTTCAGTCATACCTGATGTTTCAGGCCTCATTCATAAGTGGAAATAAATCTGAAATGAATCAGATACGTGCATTTGCACCTGCCGTGCAACGTCAAGCGGACAGATCGGACATTCCCGTTAATGCGAGTCATACGTCATTAAAAAAAAGTGTCTTTTTAAAACATTTCGCATTACAGATAAATTAAACTATAACAAATTAAACAACTCTAGTTGAATAACAGAGTATTAATTTCGTTCATTTGTGAATGGGTGAATGTGAGGCAAAATGTAAAGTGCTTTGGTGGCCATTGGGTCTGTGAAAGCGCTATTTACCATTTACCTATGCTGTTAATGTAGTATCTTTAAGGTATGTTAATTTGTATTAAAGGGACACTATGCAGCTTTTTTAGCTTAACTGAACAGCTTCAGAGTTATTGAAATGGTTATATAACTTCTTTCGGGTTGAATGGTGGGCGTCCCGACCCCCCCTGGTGCCTGTGAGCGCAAAAATCTCACTTGCAACTTCGGTGCGGCGGGCCGCGTCAGGAAGTATCGCGTGATATCAGCTCTCGCGATGTAACAAATTCCTTTACGGCAACTCACACATACACACAGGAACAAGGTATAGATGGATGGAGTTTGTCACACTATCGTCATGGCTGAGCCGGCATATAAGATGCAGAAAGCTAGGAAAGCATTGTCGGAGGAACAGAGAAAGAGGAAACGGCAGGCTGACCGAGCGAGGAGTCGGGCACGAGCATAGGCATAATTTGCGGGTGTGTTATGTCCCCATTGAAACTTCTCGCGGCACGGATGTACCATTACAAACAAATAAAACATCTCCAGGTAACTCTAGTAGAGCATTCATTTCGTTCGTTTGTTAAATAAGAGGCGATCTGAAATGTGTTATTTTTGAAATCAAGTGACCAAAGTGCTCGTTGCCTCTGCGATCAGTGGTGCAGATAAGTTACAGTGTTCTGTTGTGACGCGCGCCTGAATCCGTTGCGGGGACTGAGAGACTCTCTATATTTTGTTATGGTGAAATCACAAAATCTAATGCACAAAAAACATATCCCTGCTTGAAATACAACCACTAATAAACAATCGGTTTTGATGAGGAAAATAAACTATACTACTAGTACCGATTAGAACCCAGAACCTCTGACACACTTGGCAAAAGTTCTGCCTCTGGACCATTAAAATTGTCGGATCTATGTATTTAATCACGTGAAAATTCTCACCACTAACAACATATATTATATCTCATTAAACGACAAATTAAACACAATGTACTATTGTATACTGTGAGTGGTATTTACGACAGTAACGTTAAATTCAAGTACTCCACAGTAACTCTAGGGGTCGCTGTTTGACAAAAACGGGATTTCTGCATAATGCCCCTTTAATTCTCTTTATGTAGTGACTAGACATTCTAATGTCCTCATTGCAGTGCAATTTTTTTTTCTTGACATAGATCATGATATTTACCTATGCTGCTAATGTAGTAACTTCAAGAAATACAGTTTTACGTTTGTACTCAAATATAATTATTTTAGGTATGTGCATATTAAAACATACCTGTAACTATATTACAGCTCTTTATTTTGTATTTATTTAGAGGTTTTTTTATTTTTTATTAGAGCTTTGCTCACTGTGGCTTAGTAGAAATGGAATATGATAATTTAAAGACTTCCTTTAGCATATACATGTATGAAAATAAATACAAAACTATTAAATTTCATTTAATTGGGTAATTTTTCATTTGTAAATGTGGCATGTTGTATTCTTGCCTGATGCAACAGGTTTTCAGATCCGGGTGATGATGACGATGATGATGATGATGATGATGATGTTGGCGTTTATGATGCCTCTGATGCTGACTGGAATCCAGAAGTCACTCCACGAAAGAAGAGGAGAACCGGTCTGTCTTCAATCTCACCATCTCCAGCAACGTCTAGCAGAACTGCTTCCCCTGGTTCTGTACAAAGAAAGAAAGGGAAAGGTAGGAAAAGCAGTTTGAGTCGATCCCTACCTTTTTCCATCTCAGAACACAAGTGGAAAAGTGCAGATGAGCCTGATATTGAGCCGACTCAGCCAATCTTCAGACCTAGACTAACACCCGGCGTACAGTTGGTCTCCAATGCATCATGCAGTCCTCTACAGTATTTTGAGTTGTTCTTTTCCAAATCTGTCATGCGGACAATTCTAGAAAATTCAAATGCATACGGGGCCATGCGTCATGAAGGAAAGGAGAAGCCATGGGAGGACATTTCTGTTAAAGACTTCAAGACATTTCTGGCAATGGTGATTTACATGGGTTTGCTGAAGTGCTCCTCAATGTTGGATTATTGGAGGAGGTCAGACATCTACTGTCTTCCATATCCTGCAAAAATCATGACTGGTAAAAACTTTCTTCGCATATGTGCGGCTCTCCATCTTAGTGACCCCAAAGTGGATGCAGAGAATGACGCAAAGAAGGGAACGCCTGAATATGACCGCCTGTGTAGGATCAAACCGCTGTACCAGGACATTAGGGACGCATGCAGATCCTCTTTTCATCCCTTTCAGAACATCTCTATTGATGAAAGAATGGTGGCATCAAAAGCTAGACATGGTCTCAAACAGTATATGAAAAACAAACCTACAAAATGGGGGTACAAACTCTTCGTACTGGCAGATTCACTCTGTGGCTACACATGGGACTTCTTCATTTATGAGGGAAAAATGAATGTAGAGCAGAGCAAAGGCATTAGTTATGATTCGGTCATGAGCTTGGCAAATGAAAGGTTGTTGGGTTCTGGCTACAAGCTGTTTGTTGACAACTTTTACACCAGTCCCAAGCTCTTCAGAGACTTGCTCGCTAAGAGGATCTGGGCTTGTGGCACCGTTCGAGCGAACCGCATTGGCCACTCAAAGAAACTGGCTCCTCGTGGCAATATCCGCTGGTTTCGAGAAGACGACCTGCTGTTTGTTGAGTGGAAGGACAAGAGGGATGTGCTGATGTGCTCCACCTTTCATAAAGCCTTTAATGGAGACACCATAAAGAGGAATGTGAAAGGAGCCGATGGAGTTTGGGCCATTCAAGATTTCCCCGTTCCACCTGCCGTGTTGGACTACAACAAGTTAGTAGACTTTAATCAGTGGTAGTTATGCCTTTTAAATTACATGTCTTTTAATAAATTTTACTGTCATTCCAGGCACATGGGAGGAGTGGATCTGTCTGATGCGCTTATCGGATATTACACCGTTCTACATAAAACAAGAAAGTGGTATCGGTCCTTTTTCTACCACTTTGTGGACATCGCTGTAGTAAATGCCTTCATTTTGCACCAGCAGATGGCCAGGATGAAGAACCAGAAGCCTTTGACCCAGAAGGCCTTCCGGGAGGCTCTTGTTAGAGAGCTCGCAGGAACGGGCCCTGAATATGCCCCTGACCGAATGGCACCGGCTCGTTCTACTGGCTCCCACCTGGCCAAGTACCTCAGTGGAGACAGCACATTAGGAAGGCAGAGATGCAAACTATGTCAAAACAAAACTCCAGTCAAGTGTGCGACTTGTCAGGTGGCTTTGTGCTTTGTTCCGAAGCGGGACTGTTACAATAAATGGCATAAATCTGGTCTCTCTGATGAGTCTGACTCAGAGTAAAACTTAAAGAGCAAACTGTCCAAACTGCCAACCAAAACAAAACAAGGTATGAAAGCATTATCAAACCCCAGAAATAGAAAGAAATGCAACATGAAACTAGCAAGGCGTTGACAATGACTCATGGCATTTGAGGCTTGTGAATTCTGATAAACTGGAAATATCATAGAAAAGAATATTAAACTTTTAGTAGAAATGGACCACACTCAGGGTTTGTGTGGCGAATGAATGAAGGTGGCGAAGCGGTTGTTCAGGGACTTGAATCTGGTCTTTCTCTTTAGTGCGCACTAAAGAGAACTGATGCGTTTGGGGTCGATCTCCAGGTTGAGAGGCGCTAGAAGGCTCTTGTTGACGGAGACACTGGCCATTGGAGGCCCCAAATATGCCGAGCTGGTGCTGAAACTTGGAGCAGATGCTCCCAGTGAGATCCCACTTAAACTTCTGTAGCCGAAACCTCCCATCCTCACGGAGCTGCTGGAACTGATGCGTTTGTTTCTCAGACTCATCGTTGGGTAGTGACGAGAGAAGCTGAACTGATGTTTCAGATGAGAACAGCTGGGCAGACCTGAGCACGACGGGTGTCTCTCTCTGTGTGGAGAGGCTGGGCTTTTAAAGTCCAACCAGGATGGGGTGGAGAGTTCCTATGGTGGGAAAACCTGTTTCAGATTGGACACACTGTTGGCTTTATCTGAGCTCCCGGATTGGCAGTGAACACACACACTCTCAGTTTCTTTTTCTTACTGTCACCGTTCTCATATAGCATCTAAATGTTTAATGTGGCCCATGTCAACAACATTCCCGAAGTAACTACATGCCCTAATAAACGCATTCTCCAAAAAAGCAGTCCTAATTTCATTTATTTCATGTATGCGTTTTATTAAAACTGTTTCATATTTAACCAGAAATCATGAACTTGTGTGCATAAGTTTCAGAAAGATGACAACTAGGGATTAGTCACGATCTTTGAATAGTCGAAATGCGTGTGAAATTCGATCATAAATAGCTTTTTCGAATATCGTTATATTTTTGCGCAATTCCAATGTGTTCTACATGATTGACGCCGCGCCTACTGTCACAGATCGCGCATCAGGGTATTTTCATTCGGGGACACAAGGTGTTGCCAACATGAATGAAACCCCCTACTGTGCAATCTAGGCTACCTGCGTTTGTATAGTGTAAACCAACAACAGAAGAAGAGCATTGTCGTGACTGTTAACTCCGCGACCAACCATGCAACAACCAAGAAGCTCCGTGTGGGTCTAGTTTAAAGGGGTCATATAATGCCATTTTTGTACAAGCTAGTATGATTCTTTAGGGTCTAAATTAAAAGTTTGTAATATACTTTAATTAAAAATTCTCATTAGTATGGTAAGAAAACACTTATTTTACTTGGTCAAAAACAGCTCTGTTTTCAGCACGCCGTTTCAGTGCATATGACTTTAAATGATAATGAGCTTTGCTCACCCCGCCTCTCTGTTCTGTGTACACCGTTTGTAACACAATAACCATAACGCATTGTTCAGTATAAACGTGGGATTATGCATTATATTGAGAACGTCATACATAGAAAACATGCCGTAATGTACCCTGAGTGTAAACCTTAGACGTATTCATTGTGAAGCGTGCAGCTAGCGATTTGCAAAGATTAATATAAATATTAATATAAAGTTTAATAAAACGTTACACTCACTTCAGTTGTTCTAGAGGTTCAGCAGGAACACGAATAGCTGGTACCGATCCTTTTTTCATGAGCAGCTTCTTAGCAAAACCAGCTAAGCCGGGAGCTCAAAAGCCGGGAGCTCAGATCCTCGTTTATAAAGCAGTCTGCTGAGAAATGATTCGCGCAAACATGAGAGCATTGACGTTGCTCGTGGGGAATATTCTCTTCGAAAACAAACTCAGCCACTGCGTCTTCAGCGGTTCGGATTTAGGAACATTAAAATGACTGCTGTGTTCGTTATTACACCCAAGAACAGAACACCACAATCGCTTAGAAGCCTTTCTGCTCATAGACAGTGCTCCAGCATATCAACAATGACCGCGCCAGTCCGCGCAGACTATGATTGACAGCTCGCTCACGAGCGAGGGCGGGTCTGTGTTGAAACGATGCTGTCAATCAACAATCGTGGGAGGGGCGTGCTAGCTTGTGACGTCACACGGTCGAACGGCTCAATTTGAGGCAGGGGAAAACATAAGGAGATTAAAACAAAAACACTGGATGGATTTTTATCATTTTATGATGGTTGTGTACAGGCACTGCCAACATACATTTCAGTACAATCAACTTGTAAAAGTGCATGTACCATTATATGACCCCTTTAAAAAAAGTGAACAATGATAAAGTTGAGTGTAAATTATGCCAATCCAAGCTGGCATACCACCACTCTACAAGAATGATGCATAGCCACCTGAGATCAAAGCACCCGGCAGCAGCTTCATCCTCCTCAGGCAGCACCCAGCAGTCAATGGCTAGTTTCTTGGGTAGACGTAATTGGATGCTAGGCGCAGTGAGCAGATCACTATGCTAATTACTAAGATGATAGCTAAGGATATGCTCCCTGTCAGCTTTGTTGAAGGAGAAGGTTTCCGGGAGCAAACGGACTGTCGTGCTTATTGTTTTTTCATTTTTTTTTTTTCAATTAGCCTACTGTAGGCCTATTATGTAAAAATAAAACAATGAGAACATGTTACTTGTTCAATTAATAAACTGTTTGTTTGATAACAAATCGCTAAAGATGAAAGTGGCCTCCCTTTCTGTCATTGTGAGAATGTGCGGGTTTTTTTTTTCCAGATTTTCAAACAATATTTGACTTTTGCTTCTCGATAGTCGAATGGCATTTTTGGCAGAAATTCACATCCCTAATGACAACTATTGAGAAAACAGCATGCTTTTATGATTTGCTTAAGCAAAATATGTTAATATAGAGCTCAGAGTAACATCAAGCTTTTTTGTGCATTTTAAATAGCAAGAGCAATGAATTTCTATGCGAGCAAAACTATGTTCTTCGCTCCAGCAGTCAAACTAAGATATGTTGAGCGCTCCACCTACTGGTAAGACATTTGACCTGCTTTGTTGTAAATTGTTTGAAAACTGTGATAGATGCTGTGCTCTCCTTATTGTTTTGACACACAGATATTTGAATCTCATTGTCAAAACAATGTTGTTATTTATGGCTTTAAATGCTGTAAATGATCATATTAACATTTAGCTGTCAAATGTGCCTCTGGTGTCAGATGCTATTGCATTTTGTTTCATTTTGCTAAGAAATTCCACCTGAAATACACATTTACTTTTTTTAGAAAGACATTTGGTAATTTTTCATTTAATAACTGTTGCCATTTTCTATTTATGTATATTATGCTAACAAAACCATGCTATTCTTTCCTCAAACACTAGTTTAGTTTAAGACATGTTGAGCGCTCCATCTACTGGTAAGCTTTTTGTTTGCTTTATTTGAATGCTTTGCTCTCCACAATGTTCTGCCACAGATATTTGAGGTCAATTGTTAAAACAATGCAATGTTGAATGTGGTTATATGGTTTTAAATGTTATACATCGTCATATTAACATTTAACTGGTTAACCCTCTATGGTGCGCAGTATGATATCAATGAGGAAAAATATGTGTGGTGTTTTTCCTGCTTAAAACTGAACACTAACAATATCAATAAACATTTTCATAATTTTTTAATTAATTTTTTTTTTTTTTTTTTTTTGTTGCTTCAGGGCAACATTTTTCCACAACTAACTCTTTTCCTTGCAAAAAGTATGCCTGGAATGCCCTTATTATGGTACAATTTTGCCTTGAGGCAACACAGTTTTTTCTGTTATGCCCTCTAAAACATTTGATGATATATAATGTAAAGTTCTTGAAAATACTTCTTTACTTAGTAGTGAAGGTGACTTGTATTTTTTATGTGGGTGATTACCTGGATGCAGATAAGTGAAAAATGCACTTTTCATCTGAGCAAATATGGAGCCATGTGCTGAAACAGCCACAAAATGGACCCCTGTAAGTCATGTGACCACTTTTTTGCACTTTCATTGATTAGTATTTGAGTTCTTCTCCCCTGAGATTTGGGTGTCTCACTTTATTCAAAATAAACTAAAATAGACCATGTTCCCTGGAGGAATCACTGCACCACAGTGGGTTAAATTAAAAGGCATGTTGAGTCTTCTTTTAGTTGTAGCTTTTTTTTTTCTTAAACTATTATTGCTTATCGTTGTAGTGCGTCTGTCGCTCAAATTTAAATTAAATCCATCTTTAACAATGCCATTATTGTTTGTTCGTTGCACCCCGCCGCCACTATCTCTTGACGCCTATGCTTGAGAGGACCACCCACTGACTAGTTTTTAAGTTTAATCTAGCTAATTATAATGACTATAGGACTGATAACCCTCATAGGTGTTGCGTATAAGGGGAGGGACACTTTTCGTCTAAGTTCCCGCTGTCTGGCGTTTGACCAATGATAAACCAGCATATTAAGACGGACAAGTAAAGTAGCCAATGAGAGCGCGGTTACTCTCTCCGCGCGACCGTGTTTTTCTGCAGGAGATTTATTTTTCTGCTGCTGAATTGCGTTTTGCGGTCCGTGTTTATGAGAATGGATGTAACCACTAAGGACGAGTGTGTAAACGGTATCAAGGAGGAATATGACGATACAGTTGAAAATGGCGAATCGTCCGGTAATGACAACAATCTTGACGAGACGATTGAATTGGGAGATTCTTCTGCCGAAAGTGACGCTTCCAGCGTGGACTCCAAAGAAGAGTTGCTCGATAACCTGGATCTCGTGTTGGACCAGTAAGTTTACACACTTTTTGAATTGGAGATTTTTATATGCTATATATATATACTTTATATACAATCAAATTTAAGACAATTTTCAAATCATTTGATTGGAGCTAAATAATATGGCTTGAGGGGCAGATTATATGAACATTTAACTCTTTAATGACCACCACCTATACGTTTCAATTATTCCAAACCAGTGATGGACGAGATATGTCTGAATTAGTGAAAGAAAAAAAGAATAAACAATTGAAATAAATGTATTTTTAATTTGTATTAAATCACTTTATGTAGTGCCTAGACATTATGATACCCTCATTCCTCATAGACTGCAGTGCATTTTTTCTATTGCATGTATAGAGTATGATATTTACCTATGTTGTTAATGTTGAAGCTTTAAGGTACATGTTTTACGTTTGTACTCAAAGATTATAATTTTCAGTATTAAAACATTAACTTTATTACAGCTCTTTATTTTGTATTTCTTTTGGGAATTTTAATAGATGCCTCACTGTGGCATAATGGAGTATGATCTTTAAACACGAATATAGTTAATGTTAAAGACTTTCTTTAGCAATAGGTATAAAACTAAATACAAAATAATACCTATTAAAGTTTCATTTTATTGGGTATTTTTTCAGTTGTAAATGTGGCATGTTGTATTCTTGCCTGATGCAACAGGTTTTCAGATCCTGATGATGATGACGGTTATGATGATGGTGATGATGCTGACTGGAATCCAGAAGTCACTCCACGAAAGAAGAAGAGAACCGGTCTGTCTTCAGTCTCACCATCTCCAGCAACGTCTAGCAGAACTGCTTCTCCTGCTTCTGTACAAAGTAAGAAAGGGAAAGGTAGGAAAAGCAGTGTGAGTCGATCCCTACCTTTTTCCATCTCAGAACACAAGTGGAAAAGTGCAGATGAGCCTGATATTGAGCCGACTCAGCCAATCTTTAGACCTAGACTAACACCCGGCGTACAGTTGGTCTCCAATGCATCATGCAGTCCTCTACAGTATTTTGAGTTGTTCTTTTCCAAATCTGTCATGCGGACAATTCTAGAAAACTCTAATGCTTACGGGGCCATGCGTCATAAAGGAAAGGAGAAGCCATGGCAGGACATTTCTGTAAAAGACTTCAAAACATTTCTAGCACTGGTGATTTACATGGGTTTGCTGAAATGCTTCACACTGACGGATTATTGGAGAAAGTCAGACATCTACAGTCTTCCATATCCTGCACAAATCATGTCTGGTAGAACATTTCTTCGCATATGTGCGGCTCTCCATCTTAGTGACCACAAAGTGGATGCAGAGAATGATGCAAAGAAGGGAACGCCTGAATATGACCGCCTGTGTAGGATCAAACCGCTGTACCAGGACATTAGGGACGCATGCAGATCCTCTTTTCATCCCTTTCAGAACATCTCTATTGATGAAAGAATGGTGGCATCAAAAGCTAGACATGGTCTCAAACAGTATATGAAAAACAAACCTACAAAATGGGGGTACAAACTCTTCGTACTGGCAGATTCACTCTGTGGCTACACATGGGACTTCTTCATTTATGAGGGAAAAATGAATGTAGAGCAGAGCAAAGGCATTAGTTATGATTCAGTCATGAGCTTGGCAAATGCAAGGTTGTTGGGTGCTGGCTACAAGCTGTTTGTTGACAACTTTTACACCAGTCCCAAGCTCTTCAGAGACTTGCTCGCTAAGAAGATCTGGGCTTGTGGCACCGTTCGAGCGAACCGCATTGGCCACTCAAAGAAACTGGCTCCTCGTGGCAATATCCGCTGGTTTCGGGAAGACGACCTGCTGTTTGTTGAGTGGAAGGACAAGAGGGATGTGCTGATGTGCTCCACCTTTCATAAAGCCTTTAATGGAGACACCATAAAGAGGAATGTGAAAGGAGCCGATGGAGTTTGGGCCATTCAAGATTTCCCCGTTCCACCTGCCGTGTTGGACTACAACAAGTTAGTAGACTTTAATCAGTGGTAGTTGTGCCTTTTAAATTACATGTCTTTTAATACATTTTACTGTCATTCCAGGCACATGGGAGGAGTGGATCTGTCTGACGCGCTTATCGGATATTACACCGTTCTACATAAAACAAGAAAGTGGTATCGGTCCTTTTTCTACCACTTTGTGGACATCGCTGTAGTAAATGCCTTCATTTTGCACCAGCAGATGGCCAGGATGAAGAACCAGAAGCCTTTGACCCAGAAGGCCTTCCGGGAGGCTCTTGTTAGAGAGCTCGCAGGAACGGGCCCTGAATATACCTCTGACCGAACAGAACCGGCTCATTCTACTGACTCCCACCTGCCTAAGTACATCAGAGGACACAGCACTTTAGGAAGGCGGAAATGCAAAATGTGTACCCACAAAACTCCAGTCATGTGTGAAACTTGTCAGGTGCATTTGTGCTTTGTTCCGAATCGCGACTGTTACAGTAAATGGCATAAATCTGGTCCCTCTGATGAGTCTGACTCAGAGTAAAACTTAAAGAGCAGTTCATTTGTAGACAAGTCCAGGTAACACTTTATATTAAGTGGCTTTAAGTATGTACTTATATTAAAAATACCAGTATGTACTTACAGCTGTAATTCATTTATGTAATTACATTTGTAATTACACAGTTGACCCTTTCCTTACACCTTATCCCACCCTTATACCTACCCATACCACCACACCAGTACCTAACCTCACCCGTTTCACATCTCAATAGCAGCAAAAGTGTTTTACAGTACAACATGAACACAATAAGTACATTGTGCATAGTACTTAAAGCCACTTAATATAAAGTGGGACCCAAGTCCAAACTGCCAACCTAAACAAATCATTATCAAACTCTGGAAATAGAAAGAAATGCAACATGAAACTAGCAAGCCGTTGACAATGACTAATGGCATTTGAGGCTTGTATATTTTGATAAACTGGAAATATCATAGAAAAGACCTTAAACTTGTAGTAGTAGGTGTAGTAAGTAGATGTAATTGAAATTTGACACTTTCTTTTTCTCACAGTTTTATTCTGTTGCACTGGAACTATTTTTAGGGCTTTTCGTCCGTCCGATGTTTTACCATTGCAGAATTGTGCCATTTAGTACCGATCCAGATTTATTGACACAGTTATGGTTTCTTTGTTCATTGTGGTGCTGCTAAATCAGGATTAGAATGTATATGGGCAGTTGTGAGCGAATAAATCCAATCTACCATTGTGGTTCTCCTGTCCTAAACACTGTTAATTCACTTGCATTTTATAATTGTATCAAAATGTGTTCTCATTGAAATGCTATTACCTGCTGTAGTCTGATCTATTGGACCTGAATGTGGGAAAAGTGCTTAATATTAGTATTAAAACTGTAGGCATTCATAATACATTTTATATCCTTGTGTATCATATTCTAAAGTAGTCTGGTTTGAGTGACATCTGTGCTTTTTGTAAATTGTCGAATGTCATCAAACACGTTTATTATTGAGTGCCCTTTCAGAATCACTTTTTGGAGATGAAATTAGGCGTAGTTTGTTGAAAAATATTGTTACAAAGTCAGAAATGATCAATCATTAAAAATAAAGCCTTTTAAAAACTCTTTTTAAATGACTGAATTTTTTAAAGGTGGGACGGCTATTAAAATATATATTTTTTAAAGTGATATAATGTTACACATTTGCTGGGATCATACATCTTTTAACTTTGTGAACAGGGATCAGCACCATGTCTTTCAACATTGGCTTAAATTTTTCCTGTGACCGAAATAAGTTATTTTTAATCGCACAATTATAAGATACAACATACAAACGTATAGCCTTAGAATAGTTATTATGAATATTCTATTTTTTCCCCATAGTTGAGAGACTTTCCTACTAGTTTAGATAGGTTTTGCTATTCTTCTATAGCATGTTCATTCAAAAAGTCCTGACATGAATCGAAAAACATTCCTTCGGGAAATAAAAAATAATTGCGCTTTATTTCAAAATATCCAATCAGGACGACCAATCCCGGTGACAAGAATAACAGCGAATAGAAGTGCGATCTCGGTGGTTAACGGGTTAATTTCATTCCGCAACAAATCCTCCCTGATCTGGTAACTCCTATTACCGTCTGCAGAGACCTCTATTTGCAAATCACCGCATCGTGTTTTTGCTCCACGTGCTGGAGAGATTTGCCGTACTATCTGCGACTTTAACTCAGCACTGCATTTAGAGATGGATGCATGCAATAAGGAGAAGGTTGACAGTGTGCTGGACAGCTCGGAGGAATGTGTTAACAGCGATGAAGAACAAGTCGAGACAGAGGAATGGGATTCTTCATCTGATAAAGAAAGTGTCGCTTCTGGCGTGGACTCTGCAGTAGAGGAGATATCCCTCGATTGTTTAGATACCGTTCTGGACGAGTAAGTTCATATTTCCATGAACGTCATTATTATACGAAAATAACCTCTGCTTTTGCATGTCAACATCACAAATGTATCAATGAATGAATGAGAAGTTATTGGAGCCGATTTATTTTAAAGTAGCCCATTAATGTAGGCTACACTGTTTAGCCTCGTCTTGCGTGCAACACATTTTCCCCTGGGCTCTAACTGAGAAACAGATTTACTTGTCAATTGATCCAATATTAACAGTTTTCTTTGAATTCATATCATTTTAAAAGCACCAGTGGTGGTAAGTAATGAAGTAAAAATACTTTGTTACTTTACTTAAGTATTTTTTTTCGGGGATCTGTGCTTTGCTTGAGTATGTTTTATTTGCATCTACTTTCACTTTTACTCCACTACAATTTTAAAGACAAAGTTTAGTTTTTACTCCGACACATTTCCCCATGACCGCTCCAAGTAGCCTATTTATTACACTGGCTTTCCAAACCAATGAAAAACTTGTTTTTCTTTTGAAAAAAAGAACGCGCAAGCTTGCCAGCATATGCTCAGAGTCAGTTCGCAATTGACCGCAGAAACCGGTGTTGTGCCGAATTTCGACCCCCGCCAAATTGTTACCCCCTAGCATTGGTAGGTTTAGGGTTAGTTGTGGGGGAGGGGGAGGATTAGGGACGGGGTTGGGATTAGGCAATCAGGTACTGACTTCAACTAGGGGGGTAATAATTTGGCAGGGGCCTGGGGGTCGAAATTAGGCACAACACCTGTGAAGGTGCAGCTCTCGCTGCCAGCAATGATCCCAAGATTTCCGACAGGGATCACTCATGGCCATATATCAATGATATGTTCGAATTCACTGAAGTCATGGGCAAGATTAATATCGGCTGAAATGTCTTCTTTGCCTGCCACGGGTGAATTAAATTTCAGCATTCAAAACTTCACCCTCAAATCTGAGAAAACATATTGAGGTGAGTTGACGTTAAAGCAACACTAAAGAAGATTTTTTACCTTAAAATAATGTTTCCAAAATCGTCTCAGCAGTTCATCAAGTCGTAACAGGCTGAAAGGCACTTCTGCCTTCGCTTTGTGGTCCAAGTTTGCCAGATCTGGTCGCGTTTCTGTAGTTCGAATGAGACATAAGAAAACTACAAATTTGACTTGCTTTACGGCAGTCGTTACAATTGGACATCATTCACTCTAAAGCCGGTGCTGGATAAACAGTGGATAAACAGCGAGCATGCGTGCGACAGTAGGCTGCGGTAGGCTAAATTATTTACGACAGCGGTAACGGACAATGCCGCTTCTAACCTGTAGGGCGACCGCAGAGGAAAAGTTCTTTAGTGTTGCTTTAATGTTACTATTGAAGTGATATTGAAATGTGCCTTGTCAACTAGCTAACAAATTCTTAATTGCAGTATCTAATCTTATAATTTGTTAAAATAAAACATTGCATATCACTCCCAAAAAAATTGATCTGCTTAATTATTGATATTTACAGTTAATTTGAATATTTACTTTTTACTTTCGGTACTTACTGTAAGTACGTTTTAAATCGGATACTTTTGTACTTTTACTCAAGTGATGTTTGAATGGAGGAGTTTCTACTTTTACTGGAGTAATTTTGTATTTAGGTATAGCCTATATAATTTTACTCGAGTATAACTTTTGAGTACTTTTACCACCCCTGAAAAGCACCATAGGCTACTTTAAATTGCACTTATACTTGACGATATGTTTTTGAAAGTGGACTCCAAGCTTTTTTTCAGTTCATTTTAGTTGTGACAAGGTCTCAAGCCTTAACTTATGTTTTGTAACTGTCCAATTTTGTTTATTAATAATAATATTGATTACTGAAATTGTATTATGCAATATTAATGTATTTTGTTTTAATATTATTTTTCATTTTCACGCTGCTTTACTTAGAAATAAATTAGAAATAATTTATGTGAATAAAGTCGCGGGTTTAACTGGATTGCAGGATTGCAGATCCAGTTAAACCCGCGACTTTATTCACATAAATTATTTCTAATTTCCGCGTCTGTTTGGGTGAAGGTGTTGTTGTTGTTTTTCCTTCTTTTCTTCGGTCCCGTTTTGAAACGGTGTCAATACAGTACATTTGCACAAACCTGTTTAAACATGATTACAACTGTGTGAATATTGTGTGAACGTTTTGTTTTTATACATCACGGAATCAGAAAAAGAAAAGAAGAGCGCGTTTGTGTGGATCGAGATACGCCGTGCTTTGTTGGAAAACGTTCTTCCTATCCGTGCTGGACCCCCAACAACACAGATCAATAGACCTTATTCACAGCAGCTCCATCTTTGATTTCCAATGGAAATGAAAGCGAGGCTGTGAGGGGTTAACTCCATGTCAAGTCTGTTCATTACCGTACGTTCACACCGCCGCCGACGAGAGCGACAAAATTCACTCTCGCCGCCCTGTCAGCGACGCCGTGGAAAGATTCGTGGGCGCTCGATGCTCTGACGTAGATCGAATGCTTGGTCTTTTTTAAAACTTTATTTAAAGGGGCCGCAAAGCAAAAAGCATGTCGATAGTTATTTTTACTTCATCTGGAAAGCATCTGCTGTTTACTAACATCTGATAGACATCTTTAAGATGTCAGTTTAACATACATTCTAAATCATTACATCTTAAAGACATCTTCTAAACGTCTATTTGACATCTAACAGGAAACGTCCTATAGACGTATTGCAGATGAGCAAACAGTCTAAATAATACGTCTTCCAGATGTAAACACGCACATCAAATAGACGTCTCCGTGATGTACGTGTGCTATCAGGGTTTGCATTCGCGCTGAAAAACAAGCGTTCTAGCGCGAATATCTTGCCCATAAACAGTGTTGCGCGCCTTCTTATGAAATTCAACTGATCAACCTCTCCTCTATTTTGCTTGGGAACTTATGTGGTCGGAACCAAAGTTACTTGACTGCGTTCTCTGGAATCCTCTCAAACGGAGCACTTCTACATTCCGATTGGTTGCCGCCGAACCGCCTCATAGCTCATTTCCCTAAAGTTGAGCTGATTTCAACTTCTTCTCGCCGCTCTCACCGTCCAAGACGCGCCGCGCCACCCTCGCCGGAGCTCGCCGCCGGCTCTCATTGAAAATTAATGACTTCCGGCCACTTTGACGCACTCGCCGCCGGTGGTGTGAATGCACATAGGCGCCCATATTTGCAACGCCTCCGGGCAGTTATTTCGGGCATCCAAGACCAAGCCCTATTTGAATGGGGGAATCCATACATTTTTAAAACTGCTTGCCGAATTCAAAATTAAATAACATATTTCAAAGCAGCAACAAAATCTGACATGATCTGTTCCATAAATGTTGTTTCTTATTCTCAAATAGCATGAAAAATGGCTATACCAAGCCAATGCACATACATTCCTAAGCCCGAGTCTCAGGTTTCTATGGGAACCACGAACCAGAGCTTCTAACGGCAGTTGCAGTGACACCACGACTTTGCCGATCAGCGATTGGCTCTTTTACTTGGAAGGCGGGATGTATTCCGTCATTTTTGCGAGTTGTAGTTTCTCCCATTCATAAATAATACGAGGGAACCGTCTTTCTATTCTTTGCTTGTACTGTTCTTTTTTTTTTTTTGATTGTTCTGCTGACAAAACACTGCAAAAATATTTTTGCAAGAAATTTCAGTAGACTCGTGGCTCCAGACAACATGAGCTGTGGAAAGTTATCAATGATCTAGGAGCTTTACAGCTTTTTACAGCAGATGCCTTTAAAAACACAGAAAGTCTGTCCCTCACAGCCTCGCAGTCATATCTGCCATGACGCTGCTCTGAATAAGGTAGAGACAACGATATACCTGAAATGGGCGTGTCAGAAATTCAAATTGTGTACTGTACTCCAGGTCCAGGTTTTTAAATAATTATTTTTTACAGCTTTTCAATTTTGAACCCATTGATGTATTCCTGAAATAATTTATCATAAGAAACATGAGCTATGTCTCTTTGTTTGAAGGCACATTATAAGTTAATTAAATATAGAAATGTATAAACAACAAAAATCCCTTCAGTTTTTGTAGAACAATCTAGAAATAAATACATTAACACAGCATTCAGAAATGTACTGTAACTCATATTAAGTTTTAGAAAATAAAAAGTTAATTCCGCATCTTCCGAGTCTTTTTTGATTTTTTCACATTTGTTCTTGCTAGTGTAGTACATTTGTAATGTTTTTGTTTTCTTCTTGCATCATGCAACAGATTTTCAGATCATGATGCCTCTGATGCTGACTGGAATCCAGAGGTCACTCCACGAAAGAAGAAGAGAACCGGTCTGTCTTCAATCTCACCATCTCCAGCAACGTCTAGCAGAACTGCTTCCCCTGCTTCTGTACAAAGTAAGAAAGGGAAAGGTAGGAAAAGCAGTGTGAGTCGATCCCTACCTTTTTCCATCTCAGAACACAAGTGGAAAAGTGCAGATGAGCCTGATATTGAGCCGACTCAGCCAATTTTCAGACCTAGACTAACACCCGGCCCACAGTTGGTCTCCAATGCATCATGCAGTCCTCTACAGTATTTTGAGTTGTTCTTTTCAAAATCGGTGATGAAGACAATTTTATCACATTCAAATGCATATGGAGCCATGCGTCATAAAGGAACGAAGAAGCCATGGCAGGACATTTCTGTAAAAGACTTCAAGACATTTCTAGCACTGGTGATTTACATGGGTTTGCTGAAATGCTTCCGCATGTCGGATTATTGGAGGAGGTCAGACATCTACAGTCTTCCATATCCTGCAAAAATCATGACTGGGAGAACATTTCTTCGCATATGTGCGGCTCTCCATCTTAGTGACCCCAAAGTGGATGCAGAGAATGACGCAAAGAAGGGAACGCCTGAATATGACCGCCTGTGTAGGATCAAACCGCTGTACCAGGACATTAGGGACGCATGCAGATCCTCTTTTCATCCCTTTCAGAACATCTCTATTGATGAAAGAATGGTGGCATCAAAAGCTAGACATGGTCTCAAACAGTATATGAAAAACAAACCTACGAAATGGGGGTACAAACTCTTCGTACTGGCAGATTCACTCTGTGGCTACACATGGGACTTCTTCATTTATGAGGGAAAAATGAATGTAGAGCAGAGCAAAGGCATTAGTTACGATGCTGTCATGAGCTTGGCAAATGCAAGGTTGTTGGGTGCTGGCTACAAGCTGTTTGTGGACAACTTTTACACCAGTCCCAAGCTCTTCAGAGACTTGCTCGCTAAGAAGATCTGGGCTTGTGGCACCGTTCGAGCGAACCGCATTGGCCACTCAAAGAAACTGGCTCCTCGTGGCAATATCCGCTGGTTTCGGGAAGACGACCTGCTGTTTGTTGAGTGGAAGGACAAGAGGGATGTGCTGATGTGCTCCACCTTTCATAAAGCCTTTAATGGAGACACCATAAAGAGGAATGTGAAAGGAGCCGATGGAGTTTGGGCCATTCAAGATTTCCCCGTTCCACCTGCAGTGTTGGACTACAACAAGTTAGTAGACTTTAATCAGTGGTAGTTATGCCTTTTAAATTACATGTCTTTTAATACATTTTACTGTCATTCCAGGCACATGGGAGGAGTGGATCTGTCTGACGCGCTTATCGGATATTACACCGTTCTACATAAAACAAGAAAGTGGTATCGGTCCTTTTTCTACCACTTTGTGGACATCGCTGTAGTAAATGCCTTCATTTTGCACCAGCAGATGGCCAGGATAAAGAACCAGAAGCCTTTGACCCAGAAGGCCTTCCGGGAGGCTCTTGTTAGAGAGCTCGCAGGAACAGGACCTCCATCTGCTCCTGCGCAAATATGCCCGATTCCTTCGACTGACTCACACCTGCCTAAGTACATCAGAGGACACAGCACATTAGGAAGGCGGAACTGCAAAATGTGTTCCCGCAAAACCCCAGTCATGTGCGAAACTTGTCAGGTGCAATTGTGCTTTGTTCCGAATCGCGACTGTTACAGTAAATGGCATAAATCTGGTCCCTCTGATGAGTCTGACTCAGAGTAAAACTTAAAGAGCAGTTCATTTGTAGACAAGTCCAGGTCCCTCTTAGTACTTAAAGTCACTTAATACAATGTACTTACATTGACATTAATAATTTGATACAATGGACTTATTGTGTACATAAATGTTTTTACATTGTACTTATATTTAAAAAATACCAGCATGTAATTACAGCTGTAATTAATTTATGTATTTACATTTTTTAATTACACAGTTGACCCTTTCCTTACACCTTATCCCACCCTTATACCTACCCATACCACCACACCTGTTCCTAACCTTACCCGTATCACACCTCAATAGCAGCAAAACTGTTTTACAGTACAACATGAACACAATAAGTACATTGTTTTTCGATGTAAGTACATAGTACTTAAAGCCACTTAATATAAAGTGGGACCCGAGTCCAAACTGCCAACCTAAAGAAATCAAGGTATAAAAGCATGATCAAACTCTGGAAATAGAAAGAAATGCAACATGAAACCAGCAAGCCGTTGACAATGACTAATGGCATTTGAGGCTTGTATATTCTGATAAACTGGAAATATCATAGAAAAGAACATTACACTTGAAATAGTAGGTGTAGTAAGTAGATGTAATTGGAAATTGACACTTTCTTTTTCTCTCAGTTTTATTCTGTTGCACTGGAACTATTTTTAGGGCTTTTGCACAGTCACGGCCAGATGAATACGCTAAATTATCCAAATTGACAGATTGTGTTAAAGATATAAAAGATTGGATGACGCGTAATTTTCTTTTATTAAATCCAGACAAGACAGAGGTAATACTTATCGGTTCTAAAAACCGTCCACAAAACCTTTCACAGCACGACTTTAACATATTAGGATGCCCTGTTACTTTATCCGCTACAGTAAAAGACCTGGGTGTTACATTAGACTGCAACCTGTCTTTTGAAAAGCATATTTCATATGTTACAAAAACAGCCTTTTTCCACCTTAGAAACATTGCTAAGCTACGTAATATGCTATCAGTCTCTGATGCAGAAAAGTTAGTTCATGCATTCATGACCTCGAGACTAGATTACTGTAATGCTTTATTAGATGGTTGTCCTGCATCTTCAATAAACAAGCTACAGTTAGTCCAAAATGCAGCCGCTAGACTTCTTACTAGATCAAGAAAATATGATCATATAACACCGATTCTATCATCACTTCATTGGTTACCTATAAAGTTCTGTATTAATTACAAGGTATTGCTTTTTTCTTATAAAGCTCTGAATGGTTTAGCTCCAGTCTATTTAACGGATCTTCTATCGCCCTATAATCCATCGCGCTCTTTAAGATCACTAAGACTTCTGGTCATACCTAGGATATCCAGATCCACCAAAGGAGGGAGAGCATTTTCACATTTAGCTCCGAAGCTCTGGAATAGCCTTCCTGATATTGTTCGTTGCTCAGACTCGTTCTCCCAGTTTAAAACTAGACTAAAGATGCATCTATTTAGCCAGGCATTCATATAAATTTTTTATCTTACAGTTACTGTAAATTCGGCCTCTAATTCATAAACGCCAGAGGAGAACTGGCCCCGACTGAGCCTGGGTTCTCCCAAGGTTTTTTTTTTTTTTCTCCATCGGGTCACTTGATGGAGTTTTTCGGTTCCTTGCCACTGTTGCCTTTGGCTTGCTCAGTTGGGAATATTCAAATTAAATGACCCATCATACCACTGATCAGCTCTACCAAACTTGGATGTCTTTTTCCAGTAATAAACAAACACTGTTAAGTTGTTTCGATTGATACTGTGAAGCAGCTTTGATACAATCTGTATTGTGAAAAGCGCTATATAAATATATTTGACTTGACTTGTTATTTGACCGAATTGTGCCATTTAGTACCGATCCAGATTTATTGACACAGTTATGGTTTCTTTGTTCATTATGGTGCAAAATCAGGATTAGAATGTATTTGGGCAGTTGTGAGCGAATAAATCCAATGTACCATTGTGGTTCTCCTGTCCTAAACACTGTTAGCTCACTTGCATTTTATAATTGTATCAAAATGTGTTCTCATTGAAATGCTATTGGTACCATTACCTGCTGTAGTCTGATCTATTGGACCTGAATGTGGGAAAAGTGCTTAATATTAGTATTACAACTGTAGACATTCAAAATACATTTTATATCCTTGTGTGTAATATTGTAAAGTAGTCTGGTTTGAGTGATATCTGTACTGTTTGTAAATAGTTGAATGTCATTAAACACATTTATTATTGAGTGCCCTTTCAGAATCACTTCTTGGAAATGTAATTAGGCATAGTTTGTTGAATAATATTGTTACAAAGTCAGAAATGATCTTAAAAAAGATCATTAAAAAAAGCCATTTAAAAACTTTTTTTAAATGACTGAATTTGTTAAAGGTGGGACAGCTATTAAAATATGTTTTTTTTATAATGATGTAATTGTGCGGGGATCATACATCTTTGGACTTTGTAAACAGGGATCGGCACCATGTCTTTCACTATTGGCTTAAATTTTGTAATTGCTTGTGACCCAAATAAGTTATTTTTAATCACACAATTATAAGATAAAACGTACAAACGTATAGCCTATTCTAAATATTATTTTTTCCATAGTTGAGAGACTTTCTTGCTAGTTTAGAGGTATAGGTTTTGCTTTTCTTATGTAGGCATGTTCATTCAAAAAGTCCTGACATGAATCGAAAAACATTCCTTCGGGAGATAAAAAAATAATTGCGCTTTATTTCAAAATATCCAATCAGGACGACTAATCCCGGTGACGTCCAGGCAAGGTATACCTGTTGCTTAATCTGAAGGCAGCTGGCCAATAACATTATGATAAAATCATGATAGACAAGAACAACAGCGAATAGAAGTGCGATCTCGGTGGTTAACGGGTTAATTTCATTCTGCAATAAATCACCGCATGGTGTTTTTGCTGCACTTGCTGGAGAGGTTTGCCTTACTATCTGCGACTTTAACTCAGCACTGCATTTAGAGATGGATGCATGCAATAAGGAGAAGGTTGACAGTGTTCTGGACAGCTCGGAGGAATGTGTTAACAGCGATGAAGAACAAGTCGAGACAGAGGAATGGGATTCTTCATCTGATAAAGAAAGTGTCGCTTCTTGCGTGGACTCTGCAGTAGAGGAGATATCCCTCGATTATTTAGATACCGTTCTGGACGAGTAAGTTCATGTATATTTCCACAAGTTCGTCATTGTTATACGAAAATAACCTGTGCTTTTGCATGTCAACATCTCAAATGTATCAATGAATGAATGAGAAGTTAATTGAGCCGATTTATTTTAAAGTAGCCTATTAATGTAGGCTACAGCCTTGTCTTGCGTGCAACATGTTCCCCTCTAACTGAGAAACATATTTACTTGTCAATTGACCCAATATTAACAGTTTTCTTTGAATTAATATAATTGTAAAAGCACCATAAATTAAATTGGCTTAGCTTGACTTGACGATATGTTTTTGAAAGTGGACTCCGCAAGCTTTTTTTCCAGTTCATTTTAGTTGTGACAAGGTCTCTATAGCCACTTTAACTTATGTTTTGTAACACTGTCCAATTTTTTTATATAATAATGATGATGATGATGATGATTACTGAAATTGTAAATGCAATTAATGTGTTTTTGAATATTATTTTTCATTTTCACGCAGCATTACACTCGAATCCAGTTAAACCCGCGACTTTATTCACATTATTTTATTTATTTTTAAGTTCTGCGTCTGTTTGGGTGAAGGTGTTTTCTGTTTTTCTTAAAAATATGCCCTTCGGTCACGTTTTGAAACGGTGTCAATTTCATACAGTAGATTCGCACACACCTGTTTAAACATGTTTTAAACTGTGTGAATGTTGTGTGAACGTGTTGTTTTGACCGCATCACGGAATCAAAAAAAGAAAAGAAAAGCGCGTTTGTGGGGATCGAGACACCGTGCTTTGTTGGAAAACATTCTTCCTATCCCTGGTGCTAGACCCCCAACAACACAGATCAATAGACCTTATTCACAGCAGCTCCATCTTTGATTTCCAATGGAAATGAAAGCGAGGCTGTGAGGGGTTAAACTCCATTTCAATGAAAGTCTGTTCATTGGGAGCCCATATTTGCAACGCCTCCGGGTAGCTATTTCGGGGATCCAAGAAGACCAAGCCCTATTTGAATGGGGGAATCCAGAAATCTTAAAAATTGCTTGCTGAACTCAAAATTAAATAACATTTCAAATCAGCAACAACATCTGACATGATCTGTCCCATAAATGTTGTTTCTTATGCTCAAATAGCGTGAATTTTTTTTTTTTTGTCGGGGTAGACCAAGCCATTGCGGATAAACGCGAGTCTCAGGTTTCTATGGGAACCAGAGCTTCTAACGGCAACTGCAGTGACGCCACGACTTTACCAATCAGCGATTGGCTCTTTTACTTTGAAGGCGGGATGTATTCCGCAATTTTGCGTGTTGTAGTTTCTCCCATTCATAAATAATACGAGGGAACCGAAATGGGCGTGCCAGAAATTCAAAGTGTGTAATGTACTCCAGGTCCATGTTTTTTTTTTTTTTTTACAGCTTTTCAAGTTTGAACGCATTGATGTATTCCTGAAGTAATTTATCATAATAAACATGAGCTATGTCTCTTTGTTTGAAGGCACATTATAAGTTAATTAAATATAGAAATGTATAAACAACAAAAATCCCTTCAGTTTTTGTAGAACAATCTAGAAATAAATACATTAACACAGCATTCAGAAATGTAATATAACTCATATTATGTTGTAGAAAATAAAAAGATTAATTCAGCAAGTCTTTTTTGATTGTTTTACATTTGTTATTGCTTATGGCGCTTTTCCATTACCAGTACCAGCTGGACTCGACTCGACTCGCCTTGGCTCGCCTCGACTCGGCTCGCTTTTCGCTCCGTTTTCCATTGCAGAAAGTACCGCCACAAATAGTACCGGGTCGTCATAGCGACGCATTTCGTTCCTCGTTGCCCCATCAAGCTCTCGCTGGATCCTCTCTTCGGCAACCAAACAAAGGAATGTCTGCACCTCCTCGTTTGACCACGGCGTATTCTTCCGACTTGCCATAATAATAGTAGTAAGTTTAGTAACTATCTCTGGCCAAACTATTTAAAAATGGCGGGGTTATTCTGGATACTCCATCTGGCGCGTGCAATGATGACGCAGATTCTCTGTGACCAATCAGCAGTCGGCATTGTTTTCACGCCACATTTTAGTATCGGCTTAGCTCGCCTCAGCTCGCTTGGAACCTCGCCGGAGGTGGTACGAAAAAAAAGTACCCGAAAGCAGGTACAGGTACAACTTTTACACAGTGGAAAACCAAACAAAGGCGAGTCGAGTCGAGCCGAGCCGAGCCGAGGCGAGCTGGTACTGTGTAGTGGAAAAGCGCCATTAGTGTAGTACGTTTGTAATGTTTTTGTTTTCTTCTTGCATCATGCAACAGGTTTTCAGATTATGATGCCTCTGATGCTGACTGGAATCCAGAGGTCACTCCACGAAAGAAGAAGAGACCCAGTCTGTTTTGCATATCACCATCTCCAGCAAAGTCTTGCAGATCTGATTCCCCTGCTTCTGTACAAAGTAAGAAAGGTAAAGATAGGAAAAGCAGTGTGAGTCGGTCTCTACCTTTTTCCTTAAGCATCTTAGAAGACAAGTGGAAAAGTGCAGATGAGCCTGATATTGAGCCGAGTCAGCCACTCTTCAAACCTAGACTAACACCCGGTCCACAGTTGGTCTCCAATGCATCATGCAGTCCTCTACAGTATTTTGAGTTGTTCTTTTCAAAATCTGTCATGCGGACAATTCTAGCCAACTCAAATGCATACGGGGCCATGCGTCATGACGGAACGAAGAAGCCATGGCAGGACATTTCTGTAAGAGATTTTAAGTCATTCCTAGCACTGGTGATTTACATGGGTTTGCTGAAATGCTTTCAACTGACGGACTATTGGAGGAAGTCTCACATGTACAGTCTGCCGTATCCTGCACAAATCATGTCAAGTAGGAAATTTATGTCCATTTCTAAAGCTCTCCATCTTAGTGACCCCAAATTGGATGCAGAGAATGACGCAAAGAAGGGAACGCCTGAATATGACCGCCTTTTTAGGATCAAACCGCTGTACCAGGACATTAGGGACGCATGCAGATCCTCTTTTCATCCCTTTCAGAACATCTCTATTGATGAAAGAATGGTGGCGTCAAAGGCTAAAAATGGACTCAAACAGTATATGAAAAACAAACCTACAAAATGGGGGTACAAACTCTTCGTACTGGCAGATTCACTCTGTGGCTACACATGGGACTTCTTCATTTATGAGGGAAAAATGAATTTAGAGCAGAGCAAAGGCATTAGTTATGATGCTGTCATGATCTTGGCAAATGAAAGGTTGTTGGGTGCTGGCTACAAGCTGTTTGTGGACAACTTTTACACCAGTCCCAAGCTCTTCAGAGACTTGCTCGCTAAGAGGATCTGGGCTTGTGGCACCGTTCGAGCGAACCGCATTGGCCACTCAAAGAAACTGGCTCCTCGTGGCAATATCCGCTGGTTTCGGGAAGACGACCTGCTGTTTGTTGAGTGGAAGGACAAGAGGGATGTGCTGATGTGCTCCACCTTTCATAAAGCCTTTAATGGAGACACCATAAAGAGGAATGTGAAAGGAGCCGATGGAGTTTGGGCCATTCAAGATTTCCCCGTTCCAGCTGCCGTGTTAGACTACAACAAGTTAGTAGATTTTAATCAGTGGTGTAAAGTTTGTGTGTGTGCCTTTTAAATGACAAATCTTATTCTTTTCATTCCAGGCACATGGGAGGAGTGGATCTGTCTGATGCGCTTATTTCATTTTACACCGTTCTACATAAAACAAGAAGATGGTATCGATCCTTTTTCTACCACTTTGTGGACATCGCTGTAGTAAATGCCTTCATTTTGCACCAGCAGATGGCCAAGATAAAGAACCAGAAGCCTTTGACCCAGAAGGCCTTTCGGGAGGCTCTTGTTGCAGAGCTCGCAGGAACGGGCCCTCCATCTGCTCCTGCACAAATACGCCCGATTCCTTCGACTTTCTCCCATCTGCCCAAGTACATCAGCGGGGACAGCAGTATTGGAAGGCGAAAATGCAAAATATGTACCTTTAAAACTCCAGTCATGTGTGTGACTTGTGACGTGCCACTGTGCTTCGTTCCCAAGCGCGAATGTTTCACTAGCTGGCATGAACAAGGTAGTTGTAGCGAGACTGAGGAAGAGTAAAGTTCTGGGATTTTGAGTGTAGTTTGGACTAGGGTCAATATGTTAAGTCCAATTCACTTTCCAAAACTAATAGATGAGAACAAAATCAAACACAAGAATAAAAAATACTCAGAAGTGTAGCATGAAAGTAACATAATAGTTTGAGTCAAGTGGGATGAGAGAGAAAATTTTGAGGAATAATACTTAGTCCTTCTAGTCGATCTTTCCATTGCATTATTCGCATCCGCAAACTTACAGCGCAACCAATAAAATGGGAACTGTTATTGATTTTTCTGGACTGAGACTTGAATCAGTGTAGTGACTCGGTTTACACCTGGAATTAAGATGAGTTTTGGTCAAACGAATTACAAGTAGACAATGGAGACACATACCCGTTTACACCTGGTGTTTTAATCCGTCTCCTTGGGTCTTCAGTTGTCAAAGTTTTAATCCTGTCTGTAAGGCGGAGAGTAGACGGTCTTTTGTCGCTGTTCGAACGCATTCGACCTCATGAGTGTTTACACTACGAAAGCAGTGAATGCGTTTTTGACAGTAGAAAGTGGACAAACTCAACTTTTTAGACCCCGTTTACATCTGTATTTAGAGTCGTCCACTTGTGATCCAATCGACCAAAGCTCATCTTATTTCCAGTGGTGGCTGGTGGGTTTTAAAATAGAGGAGGTACACAACATTTTAGCGGTCGGATTTTTTTAACTGAATTAAAATGGCTTTTTTGGTCACTTATAGACACAATATTGACTCAAAACTGACTCATATATCAAGACAATATAAATATAAGTTCACTCTCCTAGTCCTAGCCTATCACTTGAAGCAAAAAATACATCCTTTTAAATGTTCATGTTAAAAAAGCACGTTCAGCCGTTTAGTGAAGCTGATTGCTGTAGCCTATATCCAATTTAGGCATAGGGTCTTCATTTATTTAACATTTGTAGCTGTTGTTTGAATGGTAGTTTAGTAAATTTGTTTGCGATCAAATATTGAGTATCTCTTCTCTCCATAGTTACATCAGCGGTAGCAGTTCAAACTAAAATCACGTAATTTAAGTCTCGTCAATGAATGGTTGATATACCAAGGGAATCTAGCCTCCTCTGCCATGTAGCTTTTCTCAACACTCCTAATCGCTGAAAGTGAAATACCCGATGGTGATTGGCCAAGTCTCCGGCTATGGATTTGCCTTCTCTATCCCAGACTCGTGTTGCACATATTCGGCACATTCGGGGAAGGGGCGCACGTTGGTTAAACTTAAAGTGGTGAAATTACAAACACAATTTACACATTCTGAGACATAAAATTAATAACTGGGAATTTTATTAACATTAAATCGTCCTTCTCCCATTTCAACCTCAAAATCTTGGCTAGGCTGTGCCTCCCCTGACAAGCCGCCACTGCTTAATACCAGGTGTAAACAGGACCTTACTGTTACTTTACATGGTAATTTGCTAAAAACATGCAAATATTTGGTACTAAACAAAAAACAATATCTTAACAATAATCTTTCTTCAAGTAATAGAAGAATCGCTAATGGAATCGCTAACAAACCAGTACCCTTAAATGAATCGTTAAATTCTTTACGATTCCAATTGCTATACTAATTTTCTAAATGTTTTAAAATAGAAGCAACATTTAACACTTTTTTTAAAATCATGCCGTTTCTCGTAACAGCGCTTTTTCACTCATAACATTTCTTCTTTATTCACACAACATTACAACTTTAATCTTTTAATTGTTCTAGATTCTCATGCCATTAACAGATTATTCTCAATCTTAGCTGTTGTAAATAGAGCTGACGCATGCTTAAATTTCACCATCGCTGTTTATTTGATAGTAAATTAAAGGTTAGGAAGGTTATAATTTTTAGAAGAAAGGGAGGTTATGGAAAGTTAGTGACAATTCAGAAGAGTTTGTAAACAGAATTGATAAGATGTTCATCGATGGACTTGATCCCCTCCTAGGTCGGTGAGTTTATACGCATTTTTACCAACCTTTATTAGTACATAGAGAGGCACTGCTTTTGCATGCGAAACTAATGTTCATTTTCTCTTTTATCTATAGCTTTTGATCTTCAGACCTGTCCAAACACCAGGCCTGCAGTTCCCTGCCGTTTTTTCAATTCCTGTTTTCAAAATCGGGACAACTGTAGCACATTAACATATGTGATCAGATGGAAAGAAGAAGCAAGGCCATTTTTATGAAAGACTTTGAGCCTGTCCTGTCCCTGGTGATGAACTATTGGATGTCACACATCTAAAGACTACTTTTTGACCACCTATATTACGGTCTACAAAATTATGGTACAAACATTCATTGTTACCAAATTGTTGTTTTCTTGCCCATTTAATCTCATTTGTGAGGTTGCTTGATTCCTTGATGAGTGTAAGTGGATTGCAGTAATTGATCTTAATTTGGTAATGCAGACATTATGCTGAAGCTAATGTCACTAACTGATGTTTCCACAAGCCTTGTTAAATTTTATTGTTTAAATGTTTTAATTAGAGTTCGCTAGAGGTGCACGAGGCATGATTATTACACAATAACAATGGTCTGCTATTTGCTATCACGTTTGCCTGCCGATTCATTGCTTGAGCATGAGCTGTCTCTTTGTTAAAATAGATTTGTTGACCTTCATTTGCTAGCATTTTAATAGTTGTTTTTCCAGATGTGCAAACACATATTTACTAACACATTTATTTACGCTTTCGGCATGAAATTATAATCTTTTGTTGGACAAAAAAAAAATGACATTAAATAAAAAGTGAAACGTTTATTTCGAGAAACTTGTGAGCATTCATTCTTGTGAACTACAAAAAAAAAAACAGTTGTATTTAAATTAGTTATTTTTATCCCTGAATTTCCTTATGAAGAGGTAGCATCTCTCCTTCAGAAGAGTGATGTTTCAGATCCCATACGGTAGTGCAGTGGCAAAACCCATCATGCTTTTCATTTCTTTGTTTTGGTTTTGGAGGTCTTAGTTTTAGTTTTGGCGCTAGGCTTAGCCGCAGACTTCTTCTTCAGACTCACTTCCACTGGATAATGATCACTGATCTCCAGGGCCTAGCCATAGATCAATCATATCAATGCATTATTTACTTTATACCACATTAAAAAAAATAGATATGCATTGTGATGAATATACTCACCATTTCCTCTGAAAGTTTGTAGGCTTCCTGGAAGTTAAAAGGCTTGGCAGATTTTGGCACAACAGCTTGTAGCATGTCTTCTTTATACACCACAATTCTAGAAAAATACAATATTTTCAAAAGCTTAACATGCAGATTGACCTGCCATTTTATGCATTTAGTCTTCTAGTTACATCTAAGCTATGTTTTGCTCCTCTTTTAATCAATAGTGATAATTTAACATTCATACTCTGAAGGTGCGGTCACATCAGTGAGTGTTTGCAGGCGAAATCCAGTCCTTTCAATTGGAATACATTGGGAATTTGGTGTGATGGCGAAATATTTCACCACATTTTTCTCTCATGTTCTGACCAACAGAAGTTTGCTTGGTTTGAAAGTGTCTTCTGTGTGAGCTGTGCAGTCTTACAAATACCTTGGGACAATCATTGATTCAAAGTTGAGTTTTGAAGCCAACTGTGAAACGGTGTGTAAAAAGGGGCATGTGTCTTTTTAAGGAAATTGTGTCAATTTCAAATTGAGAAAACACAGTTGAGTATGTTTTATCGTGCTTTTATTGAATCCGTACTCTCCTTTTCTTTGGTATCTTGGTACGGGAACCTAACTTTAAAGAGTCAGGACTCTATTAATCAGATTGTGAAATGGTCCAGTAGGTTGATTGGGGAACCATTACTGAACCCGGCTTCGTTGTATACTAGGCAGGTACAACGCATTGGTATTTCAATCTTGAGTGACCAGCTTCATCCGCTGTATTATGAGTTCCAGTATCTGCCGTCCAATCGACGGTTTAGAGTACTAGTTTAGTGTACAACAAAAAGATATAAAAATAGCTTTGTTCCAGTAGTGATTCATTTTATGAATACTATTAAGATGGAGTAGGTTGTTTTAGTGTGATTTTAGTGTCTTGTTTTGTCCGTATGGTGTTATCGTTTATATGTTTGAGAAATAGCCTAAACTTGTTCTCTGGAACTTAATTTACCTACGGGTATAAATAAAGGAACCTGACCTGAGCTGTGCTTTATGCATCACTATACTATTGATTATAGACAATTGAGCTTTTCGCTGAAAATGCGCCAATGTGACCACACCTTAACACCATGTCTAAACTGGGAGCGATTATTGAAAAATATTCTGTATTTTCAGCTTCAGAAACATGAATATTTGTATTCTTGTCACCATTGTCCTGTGCATTGGGTTTCCAACACCAAGTCCAAGCCTATTCATTTCAACCCCCAATGTAATACCAATTTAGCATTTTAATCAACAGTAATTTTTTTGTTAACCTTCCACCAAATTTCTTGAGAGTATCACAATAATATCGTATCGTGATATGTATCGAATCGTGACATGAGGGTTCGTTACACCCCTAGGGATTATAATCAGCGATGTGCCACTAGCATCCAGTGTAGACGAGGTGTAAGGTGCATTTAACTTATGAATTCTTCATTTTTAAACAGCCTAGCAGATGATTATTGATGTGCAAATTATTGATGTTTCTCCGCCTCACCTGTCGTAGGTGTGGTCATTGGACTGTATGACTGTGGTGTCAACATCGTCATCGATCAGCCAGTGGAAATCGGGATCACTGCGGATTCGGATGGCCTTCATCTTCTTCTTGGAGACGTAGGCGCCGTCTGCATTGAAGTCGCCAAGGATCATGACGTTCTGTAGGACGGTATGTGTGAGTTTACTTTTAAACTCTAATCAATGTTTGGTTAAAGTTGTGTGTTTTATTTAGACAAGGATTGCTTTATTTCCCCATCAGATAAATGTCCTTGAGATGTGTACATTCAGATGCTTTATCCCCCCAAAAACTTGTAAGACATTCAGCTATACATTTTATCAGTACATGCATTCCTTCTGGAATTTGTTATGGTTGCATAGTGTTAAACTCACATCCGTTTCCCATTTATCCTTAACGTGCAGAAACACATCATATAGTTCATCCAGTTCCTTCTGTGAGTCTTTAGGTTTTGTGTGAACAGGAATCAGCACCAAATCTTTCAGCACTGGAAAAAACAAACACAAACTAAATTGACTAGCAATGGGAGTGCCGGTTGTTCATGTGATCCAACTCCTGAAACATTCACAGTCATGTAAGGAATATGCAATTATAATGGATGGGTGAATAACAACTTTAGTGTGGGTCTGTTTCTCAAATGAGTTGTATGGATGGACGTCTTTTATGAAATTGAAAAGTGCCATTTCACATTCATTCCACATGAGGGTGAGTAAATGATGCCAGCATTTCTATTTTGGGAGAATGTTTAATTTAAATTTCACTTGAAAATGCATGTAATCTTAGATTAAATTCATGCTTTCTCTCACTGGAGGCTTTTTAGTCTAGGCTGTAGAATTGGTCTAGAAATTAAAGTGTATTTGTCCAAGGTTTAAAGCGTTAGTTCACCCAAATATGTAAATTCTGTGATTAATTACTCACCTTCATGTCATGTCATGTCAAACCAGAAAGACTTTCGTTCATCTTCGGAAAGCAAATGAAGATATTTTTAATGAAATCTGAGTGATTTCTGTACCTCCATTGACAGGCTACGCAACTACCACTTTGTTCATAAAGAAATAGTAAAACTAATCAATGTGAACTGAGTCAAAATTTTCTGAAGAGATTTGATCACTTTATATGATGAACAGATTGAATTTAGGCTTTTATTCACATATATTTCATTGATCAGGGAACATAAACAGAAGCTCAACCGAACCTGCTTAATGCGTGAGAACAAACCTAATTTGTTCTTGCTGAAGCTCAAACGTGCCGCATAACACGAGATCGAACCTCATTGGTTCTTGAGGAGGCTCAAACTGAAGTGTCTTCTTTAAATCGGAAACATCACTCTTGAAGTCTTGGAGATTTGACGCCAGAAAATAGGTTTTATTACAAGGAATAAAACAGAGTTGGTCTGCAGAAACACAACTACCGGACCAGCTCTCAAACAACCTTTTTTATACAGTTTTCCTATAGCTAAGTGGGATCAATACATCTTATAAATGTTCAAAATCTGCACCAATATTGTTTATCAATTCTTCCATTTGCTGTTTGTGAATCCAGTCTGTTTTGAAAGCGCAATGAGAGACCCCAACTTAATTATATTAGAGTCCCCCGCTCATCCTACAAATACTATTTAATGGCGGATTGAGATGCACAGCTTGCATTTATACCATCTAATGGCAAAATGGCCCAACATATGCAAACATATTCCATGCAAGTTCATTTCATTCTTCTTACACGCCTACACACATACTCAGATGGATGATTACAATAGCAGAATAAAAATGGCTGTTATACTTAAATCTTTATATTGAACCTTATTGGTGTATGTGGAAGAACATGCTTGAGCTTCCGTTTACCACAACTGATGTTTGCGTTGATTAATGTTTAGCCTATTTGTGAATAAAAGCCTAAAATAAATCTGTTCATCATGTAAAACGATCAAATCTCCTTAGGATATTTGGACTAAACCGCTTGATTCATATGGATTAGTTTTGCGATCTCTTTATGAACTTTTTTAAGGCGTCAAAGTGGTAGTTGCGTAGCTGTCAATGGAGGGACAGAAATCTCTCAGATCTCATTAAAATATCTTCATTAGTGTTACAAAGATGAACAAAAGTATTACTGGTTTGGAAAGACATGATGGTGAGCAATTAATGACAAAATGTTCATTTTTGGGTGAACTCTCCCTTTAACAGAAGCTGATTACCTGTGTGTTTACACTTGAAACGCAGAATGAACGGCTCTCGAGAGAAAGCGTCTTCATCGCCCTCTTGATTGTCTTCATATTGGTAAGTGTCAACCAGTTCAGCCTCGTCTTCTCTAGTAGATATGAACCAAATAGTTTTGTTAGTGCCATATGAATGACTGTTCATAATTAAACATCTCAGTTCTGATTCAATTAAAGGGATAGTTCACTTTGAAATACATTTTTGGTATGTTTTAGCTTACCTCAAGGGCATCCAAGATGTATGTGTCTTTGTTTCCGCAGTAGTTTCAATTTTGATATTTTTAGGTCAAACCGTTCTTGTCTGTCAGTCATATAATGCAGGTCTATGGTCACCACCTCAAAGAGCATGCACAGAGAAGTCCAAATTAAACATGATTTAATGACTCGTAAATGTAAGTACACATTGATGGGCGAAGACACAAAACAAGCGGTTTGTGTGAGAAAACGAACAGTATTTATATCGTTTTTACCTCTTGTAACCACAGCGACGTCCAAGTGATCTGAGGGCGCCGGCGCTTCGGTCTGCGCAAGCGCCGGAAGTGATCTCTCGCGCATGTACGTCACTCATTGTTTACACAGAACAGAGATTGTAGGTAAGACGGCTAATTAAATTGGTACTAATTTGCACTTATACGGGATGTTTAAACCGTCGTAAAAGAAAACAATAAAAAAAAAACATTAAAAAAACAATTGAATGAGTGACGTACACGCGCGAGAGATCACTTCCGGAAAAGACCGAAGCGCCGGCGCCCTCAGATCACTTGGACGTGGCTGCGGTTACAAGAGGTAAAAACGATATAAATACTGTTCGTTTTCTCACACAAACCGCTCGTTTCGTGTCTTAGGCCATCAATGTGTACTTACATTTAGTCATTAAATCATGTTTAATTTGGACTTAACACACCAAAACACACCAAAAATTAATTTCAAAGTGAACTATCCCTTTAAGCTTTTTACACCAGTTTTGATAACATAATTCTGATAATGTACCAAACACTGTACCTGTAAAAACAGACAAACTGCTCCTTATAAAGAGTCCGTCCCAGCCGGGAGCTTCCCACCATAGTGAAGGGACGTTTCTTATTCGCACTGTGGGAAACAGCGAGTTAAATTTGGCTTGAATTCAGATTTTTTAAATAGTGTTGATGAAGTGAATCTCTGACGGTTCATACAGACCCGGTGCTGTTGAGCTCCTCCAGGAATTTGACTATGGATTTTCCCGATTTGTCCACGACCTCCAGCATAATGATTACACTGTACCGGGAGAAGATCTACAGGGAAACAGTGTTGAGGTCTATGTGTTTTTACTATGTCATTTTATTGAGCAGTCCGATCATAAACTCACCTTAATGAGATATTTCACAATGTTTTTGTCCGACAGCTTGCTGGGACCCAGCCGTCTGATGTTAAAAGATGCGATCTTCATGGTGTCGATCTAAAGAAGACCAGACCAGAAAAACAAGTTAAAGTGAAATGAGTTTCATGACTATAAACTCCTCCAACCGGCTGCATGTTTTCAGGTCTGTTGTTGGTCCTTTGTGCCAACTCCTAATCATTTCTATACCGTTTTCCTGTCGTAAATCGTCAAAGGAAGTTTAAAGGACAATTCAAGGATACATTGTTCGCACACACAAAAGACTTATAGATTATAAAGAGCTGACATGTCAGTTAATGCAGGAACACAGCAACTACGACAGAGACAGAAAGGGAAACCACAGCGAGTTTCATTTTGAGAGTTCGAAAACAAAATGCACTCCAAACAACACAAAGTTTCATTTGATTGA
>NW_026607026.1:492500-502500 GCF_029890125.1 Rhinichthys klamathensis goyatoka
AATTTTAGGAATCTAAACTTTTTAAACAACACCAACAAATAGGAGTCCTGTCAGTTAATCCCCTAAACTTGTTTCAGCTTGTGCGGTGTTGAACGAGATGGAATGTGAAAACACTTTCTTTAAATGTTTCTTTTCTTCTAAATCCATGAGTGGAATCTATACATCCTCCATCATCATACGTTTTTGGGTGGTGTTGTCATGTCCATGACAGATGGCCGCCAGAGATTGAATTTAAAGGCGTTGTTTCTTCTTTGGACTTCTCCTCAGTAATGTCTGAGAGCTGAAACTAATTTGTGGCCCATTCAGAGAGCCATTGAGAAACCCTCCGGGCATAAAGAGCTCAGTCACCCGCTCCCCCAACACCAGGACCCTCAAATAGTTTCACACAGATCTGCTCTATCTTGTCTGGCTAACTGTGCTGATTTCATCCTGTTGCATTTGTGAATACGATTTGTATTGAAAGTCCATTTCCTTCTCAACCTGATTAAATTTACGCCTTTTTTGATTAAGACAGGATTAAACGGATTGTGTTGTTTGACCATTTTGACGAGATTATCTTGTCTGGTGATCTCTTTGTTAACTGCTTCTTCTGTAAACAGGTTCAGTCATGTAAAAAGATAGCAAAAAAACAGGATTTTTCACATTATTTGTTGACAACTTCATGATAAACACTCTAAAGGCCATGATTTTTCTTTCATTTGTATTCAAGCGTCATTATAAATAGAATTGCCTGATTTTCCACTAACGTTGCAAATCTCTTCATTTGATTTCCTTGTGTTTCATGTTTAACAGACATCATGAAGGTCGCTTCGTTCAACGTCCAGAAATTTGGGAAATCAAAACTCTCTGATCCGGCCGTGGTGAAAACCCTGATCAAGGCAGTGTGATTTTACCATCATTCATTTGATAAGTGTTTCTTTTGTTTAAATGACAGATGGTTTAGTTTTAGTTGACGGTAATAACCCTGATCAACGTGACGCCCGTCCACACCTACAGAAAATACAGAGTCACATAAATACATCCCATTTGACAGCGAACTCCCTCTTGGATGAGTCTATAACATGTTACTTATCTTAAAGTCTGATAATCCTTCAAGGGAGGAGTAGCTTGTATGAAATAATGGCTTGTCTTTCTGCAGATTGTGTCACGCTATGACATTATCGTCATTCTCGAGGTGGTGGATTCTAGCGGAGCTGCAGTGGATCATTTTCTCAAAGAGCTGAATAAGTGAGTCAAACAGGTGTGTTTTTACATGAGGACAAAAACACATTATTGCAGGACAGTAGTAACCATGACTGTCCGCTCTTTAACAGGTCCAACAAGACAGATCCTTACAAGATGGAGATCAGCACACGCCTGGGAAGAGGGAATTACAAAGAACAGTTTATGTTCCTTTACAGGTAACGGTGTTGAAGTTACAATAGACCATTACTCAGGAAAACGCCTGAAAACACACACCGAATGTTCCCCAAACATCCCTATCTTGTCCCTATGGAAGCTTGTTTCCGCCACAGAATAAAAAATTAAAAAGGTAATTGCGACTTTTTATCTCACAATTCTGACTTCTCAGATGATATAAAGTCGCTATTCTGAGAAAAAGTCAGTCCTTAGAATTGAACTTTATAACTCGCAATTGCAAGAAAAAAAGTTCGAATTGCAAGTTTATTTCTTGCAATTGTAAGTTTAAATCTCACAATTGTGACTTTATATCACGCGATTCTGCCACTCTAAACAATGCTGGGTTGTTTGAACCCAAATTTGGGTAAAATATGGACAAACCCAAATGTTGGGTTAAAAATGTAATTTCAAATTTTAACCCAACTTCAACTTTCACTTTCAACTGTAATTTTTTTAATTGCATTTTTAACCCAACATTTGGGTTTGTCCATATTTTACCCAAATTTGGGTTCAAACGACCCAGCATTGACTTTAAAACTTGCAATTGCGAATTTATATCATGCAATTCTGAGAAATAAAGTCAGAATTGCGAGATTTTAACTCGCAATTATGAGATAAAAAGCCGTGGGTATCTTTTAAAATGTTTTATTTTGTGACAGCGTGAAGGGAAACTAGACAGAACATTCCCTATTGGTTATTTGTAGGTATTTCTATAACCAAAAACTAAGATTCCCAGAAAGTTCTTGGTTTGCACTAAGGTCCTAGATCATATGATTTTCAACATTTTTGTCTACTGAATGTTTTTTGGAAAGAATTGGCATGCTGTTAAACAACAGTACAATCCATTGACACTGTACTTATATCCCTCACAGCCTCGTTATCTTTATGTTTATATATCTGCTATGTCCCATGGATAAACACATTTGGACACTTGAACACATTACTTTCACTATTTACCTGTAAATGATGCTGGTTTTGAATTAAAAAAAATTGCAGTTTGTTTGTTTATATTAAAATAAATGTACGTATATAAAACTCTACTTGTATTTAATAATAGATCTATAACAGATTTGATTTATTTTTTAAGTTAAGTGATAGAAGACAATCCCTGAATGTGTTAATATGGTGTTTTTATTTTAATACTGGTGCATTGGCGCGTTTACATAGTCTTAAAGGCACAGCAACACAAAAAAAGTCTGCATAAAAATAGTAATACCCCCACTTACATGATCTGTTTTAAATATAAAGGATCAGCATGGTGGATTTGGTTGGGTCTTACCAATACGATGACAAACAGCCTGGAGATGAAGATGCTTTTGCCAGAGAACCTTATGTTCTGCGATTCAAGTGTCATAAAACAGGTAAACTACAACATATTATCTCAGTGTATGTGTGTGAATCTGATTATTTTGTGTACAACACAGCATATTTTCATTAGCCCTGGCTACAAATTTCAAGCTAATAAATCAATTTTTCCTGTATTGTGTAATCTCTTAAATCCCATTTGACAATTCAAACAACTGAAACTGAAATGGCTGAATTGCATTAAAGGGATACTCCACCCAAAAATGAAAATTCTGTCATCATTTACTCACCCTCAAGTTGTTGCAAACCTGTATGAGTTTCTTTCTTCTGCTGAACACAGAGGAAGATATTTTGAAGAACGATTGGAACCAAACAGTTGATTGGCACCATTGACTTCCATAGTAGAAAAAAAATAAAACACTATGGAAGTCAATGGTGCCAAAGTTCCCATCGTTCTTCAAAATATCTTCCTCTGTGTTTAGCAGAAGAAAGAAACTCATACAGGTTTGCAACAACTTGAGGGTGAGTAAATGATGACAGAATTTTCATTTTTGGGTGGAGTATACCTTTAATCTCAGGCTTTGACAGAAGGTGTTTATGAGGACTCAAATGATTGTAATTATTATTAAAGGGTTAGTTCACCCAAAAATGAAAATGATGTCATTAATGACTCTCCCTCATGTCGCCCCAAGCCCGTCAGACCTCCGTTCATCTTCGGGACACAGTTTAAGATATTTTAGATTTAGTCCGAGAGCTTTCTGTCCCTCCATTGAAAATGTATGTACGGCATACTGTCCTTGTCCAGAAAGGAAATAAAGACATCATCAAAGTAGTCCATGTGACATCAGTGGGTTAGTTAGAGTGTGTTGAAGCATCGAAAATACATTTTGGTCCAAAAATAACAAAAACTTGGACTTTATTCAGCATTGTATTGTCTTCCGGTTCTGTTGTGGATCCGCGTTCAGTGCCGCTGCTGACGTAAGACGCTGCTGACGTGTATCTGGTGTGTGTGTGTGTGTGTGTGACGTAAGACGCTGCTGACGTGTGTCTGGTGCGCCCGAGCTTCGTTTACAGTCTGAGGGAGACGCACGCTGGAAACAAAACAATCTTCGCAAACATGTCTAAGGATTTCCACACAGAGGAAGACTTGCATTTTTTTGCCCAGCCATATTTATTTGAACCCAAATACACGGACGCACCAGACACACACACACACACACACACACACCAGACACACGTCAGCAGCGTCTTACGTCAGCAGCGGCACTGAACGCGGATCCACAACAGAACCAGAATACACACACACACACACACACACACCAGACACACGTCAGCAGCGTCTTACGTCAGCGGCGGCACTGAACGCGGATCCACAACAGAACCAGAATACACACACACACACACACACACACACACACACACCAGACACACGTCAGCAGCGTCTTACGTCAGCAGCGGCACTGAACGCGGATCCACAACAGAACCGGAATACACACACACACACACACACACCAGAGACACGTCAGCAGCGTCTTACGTCAGCAGCGGCACTGAACGCGGATCCACAACAGAACCGGAATACACACACACACACACACACACCAGACACACGTCAGCAGCGTCTTACGTCAGCGGCGTCACTGAACGCGGATCCACAACAGAACCGGAATACACACACACACACACCAGACACACGTCAGCAGCGTCTTACGTCAGCAGCGGCACTGAACGCGGATCCACAACAGAACCAGAATACACACACACACACACACCAGACACACGTCAGCAGCGTCTTACGTCAGCAGCGGCACTGAACGCGGATCCACAACAGAACCGGAATACACACACACACACACACACCAGACACACGTCAGCAGCGTCTTACGTCAGCAGCGGCACTGAACGCGGATCCACAACAGAACCGGAATACACACACACACACACACACACCAGACACACGTCAGCAGCGTCTTACGTCAGCGGCGGCACTGAACGCGGATCCACAACAGAACCAGAATACACACACACACACACACACACACACACCAGACACACGTCAGCAGCGTCTTACGTCAGCAGCGGCACTGAACGCGGATCCACAACAGAACCAGAATACACACACACACACACACCAGACACACGTCAGCAGCGTCTTACGTCAGCAGCGCCACTGAACGCGGATCCACAACAGAACCCGAATACACACACACACACACACACACACACCAGACACACGTCAGCAGCGTCTTACGTCAGCAGCGGCACTGAACGCGGATCCACAACAGAACCGGAATACACACACACACACACACACACACACCAGACACACGTCAGCAGCGTCTTACGTCAGCAGCGGCACTGAACGCGGATCCACAACAGAACCGGAATACACACACACACACACACACACCAGACACACGTCAGCAGCGTCTTACGTCAGCAGCGGCACTGAACGCGGATCCACAACAGAACCAGAATACACACACACACACACACACACACACACCAGACACACGTCAGCAGCGTCTTACGTCAGCAGCGGCACTGAACGCGGATCCACAACAGAACCGGAATACACACACACACACACACCAGACACACGTCAGCAGCGTCTTACGTCAGCAGCGGCACTGAACGCGGATCCACAACAGAACCAGAATACACACACACACACACACACACACACCAGACACACGTCAGCAGCGTCTTACGTCAGCAGCGGCACTGAACGCGGATCCACAACAGAACCAGAATACACACACACACACACACACACACACACACACCAGACACACGTAAGCAGCGTCTTACGTCAGCAGCGGCACTGAACGCGGATCCACAACAGAACCCAGTGTTTCCTCTGGGATTTTTTCCAGCCGTGGTGGCAGGCCCATTGCGCCAGGGGGAGGGGGCGTGGCCCATGAGTGATATTCCCATTGGCCACGCCCCCTTATCCCAGGTGTTTAAACCTCCCAAGCATTATAACATGAATGGCGCCAATAAGAGCGGCAAAGCGATTATGCGCATCCCGTGCGCAGAATGATGCACTTGAAGCAACGCGAAATCACTGCGTGCAGGTGCAGCGCTTCGCATTGAAAAGTTCAAAGCACAAAGCGAAGAGATTATATCTATCTATGCTTAATGTATTATATCTATCTATGCTTAATGTATTATATCTATGCAACAGTTTATTGAGCCTTTTCTTTTAACAGTTTTAAATTTCAGTTAACTTACAGTGAGCATGAAGAACAACTCATAGTGCTCTCTACTCTAGTGCTGTAGTAACAGACACCTGGGAGAAAGGAATATGATTTAGAAAGCGCTATAAACTCCAGCAAGATAAAGTAATTTTATGCAAACTATCAGTGGCGTCATGCCCATTCAAAGTGAGGGGGCACGTGCCCCCTCAGATTTTTCCTCCCTGATAATTTTTTATTACTTCAGTCTTGTTATAATCAGATTCAGCGCGTTGTTCATCTTCAATCCGCAGCGGTGCCGAGCAGAGCGCACGTCAGAAACAGAGGACAGTGTGTGTGTGTGTGTGTGTGTGTGCGTGCGTGTTCATCTGAGCCTCATTGGTCTGTCACTGCTCGTCAATGTCAGAATATTTGAGATGACCAATCAAATCAAAGTAGGCGGGCTTTATGTTCACAGAAGCTGAGCGCGAATTTTAGCAGTGAGGCTCGACGCTTCAGTGTACAGTCAAGTGCGAGCTAGATGTAAGTAGCTAAACTAAACATTTCATATTTGACAGTTTTTTTAGTTCATAAATGTTAAACGAATGACAAAAATAATCAGGCACACGAATATACTTTTGTCTAATTTCGCCATTTTGAACTGAAAATAGGCCTATGTAACGTGACTCGTAATGTAGGCTAATAATTAGTTTACTGTGATTGTGAGGGGAAAAGACGTTTTCATTGTTAGGCACAAGATTAATAAAGAATGTGTACATATTGAGAATTAATATAGTACAATTTGTAGCCTTAAGTACATTAAAAAAGCTCAGCTTTAGGAGGGGAAGGCAAGATCAGGAGACTGAGAGAAAAAGAAAGAGTGATGGATAAGAAGTGAGAGCAGGTATTGCCAAATAATCTGCCCACTGACATGTTTTTAAAGCTATTTCTTATCCATTTTTTGGCCTTCAAACGTCTTGAAATGCACATATCAGAGAAATAAAGAAATTTGAACCCCCTACCCACCTCAAATTTAGGACCTCTGTGATTATAAAGCCCTGTCTACGGCCCTGTATTAGGCATAAGATCAATAATGAATGTGTACTGTGAATGAATTTAATAAACTTAGTTAGGCTACCTAGCTTTCCTAGTAGCTTTCAGTAAATAAATTCGTCTGAGAAAATGATTCATAAATCAACCTATCAGTTGACCCTATGTTTACTTTCTTCACTGACAGACAAAAATGAAAAGCCTATCAGTCATAGCTCAACTTTAGGAGTTTTTTTGGCCTTCAAAACATCTTATAATGCACATATAAGATACACATATACTTTAACTTAGTCCTCAGATAGAGGAGGGTTGCTGCTAGCTCCGTTAAGGTATTTCTGTCCCTCCCAAACTGCATTGAAATAGTATGTTTCGCAGCCAGAATTAAAAAATTTGCAGGGGGAGAAACCCCCTGACCCCTAACATGATCCATATCACCCGTCAGAAAACAATTGCAACGTCTCAGATTGTGCCCCCCCAGAATTTTGGCTTGCATGACGCCCCTGCAAACTATAGACCTTTAGCTACAAATAAAGTATAATAATGGGAACATTGATCTTGAAGAGAGTGTCTTCGTGTTACTGTCGTAACCGAACGTGACGTGCTGTTTGAATGCTGAATGAAGAATCTAAATCTAAAATATCTTAAACTGTGTCCCGAAGATGAACGGAGGTCTTACGGGCTTGGGACGACATGAGGGCGAGGCATTAATGACATCATTTTCATTTTTGGGTGAACTAACCCTTTAACTGTGCTCGTGTCTCGGCAGTGTTGAAGGATTTGGTGCTGATGCCCGTCCACACAAAGCCTGAGGATTCAGTGAAGGAACTCGATGAACTGTACGACGTGTTTCAGGATGTCAAGAAGAAGTGGAAGACTGATGTAAAACATAATGCGCACCTATAATACCTTTATGACAATCAACCATTGGCTGATCCATTAGAGTCAATGTACTATATGTGACCCTGGATCACGAAACTAAACGCGCACGGGTATATTTGTGGCACAACAATACATTGTAAGGATTACAAAAATATTTGGGTATTAAGTAAAGATCATGTTCCATGAAGATATTTTGTAAATTTCTTACTGTAAATATATAAAACATTTATTTTTGTGAGTGGATACAGCACAATCTCGAACATAAATGGACAACTTTAAAGGCGATTTTCTCAATGTTTAGATTTTTTTGCAACATCAGATTCCAGATTTTCAAATAGTTGTATTTCGGCCAAATATTGTCCTATCCTAACAAACCAGAGGCGACATCAATGGAAATCTTATTTATTCAATTTACAAAAATGTACCCATGTGACTGGTTTTGTGGTCCAAGCTCACATATTTTAGGCAATGAGAACTAAGCCACGCATTGTTGATTTTATAAAATGGTTACAACATAATATAAAGTTTGTAACATAAAACAAATACATATTTCAAACATATGCTAATCTTTTACAGAACATCATGATTTTGGGGGACTTCAATGCAGACGGTAGTTATGTGTCTGATAAAGAGATGAAAACAATCCGCATCCGCAGTGACAAAGACTTCCATTGGCTGATCAAGGATGACGAGGACACCACAGCCAGCACACGCAACGACAACACTTACGACCGGTGAATAATTACACTGTACAATAAACATAAAGTAGGATATCATTGTTATTAATAGCACATGTTCACAGGATTGTGGTTTATGGAGACGATATGCTGGACGCTGTTGTTGCAAATTCTGCAAAACCATTCAACTTCCAGAAGGCCTTCAAACTGAAAGATGAGGAGGTAAACAATCATTTATTTTTATTTTTTTATTTAAACTTATACCACCAAACATGAATTATTACTATATATTTAACTTACAGATTTTTTGAGGACTGGTTTAGTAAGTTCCTAAAACAGATTTAATGTCTTCACAGGCACTGAAAGTGAGTGATCACTATCCAGTAGAGGTGGAACTGAAGAATAAACGTAAGACACACAATACATCAGCAAAATGACTCAAACTTACATAATGAAAAGAAACAATAACAAAAGACGTGTGTGTTCAGGTTAATCAAAGAGGATTGAACATTTGGAGACGTGACAAGTGAGACTGGAGAGCTGAATATAAAGATGGATCAGCTTGAACAAACACTTCAGCGATTGAGTTGTTTACACAAGAATTTAAACTTGAAATGTTTGGATATTGTATAATTGTGTTGTCATGAGCTTTGCGAATTAAGACATTAAACATCTGAAATTGAAATTTATACAAACTTTATTCCTTTAATGTGTTAATTACAAGAGAAATATAAAGTGGCAATAAAAAATAATAATAATTTTGACGTTGCCATTGTGGATCCAAATCATAAGTTGGTGTTTTGAACACTAAATCACATTCATTTCTTCCCAGACTTCTTGATTTCTCCTCAAGCTATATGGAAAAAAAAACAAAGGAGAAATGTTTGTTGACAAAAGCTTTATAGAAAGATTTTTCTACATTAGATGAATAAACTCATTTAAAACAGCATTTAAATGTCATATTAAGGAATGACAGGTTTGTTTTGTCTCTTACTTAAAGGTCCTTCCGAGCGGCTTTGGCTTTCAGTTGTTCCACTGCTTTCTGTTTCAAGGCTATGTCCTTCTGTAGTTTGTAAATAAAACAAGGAATGGGTGCGATTCAACAAGTAATTAAATGTGAAAACCATTAGAGCAATCAAACTTTGACTGGAAGGTAAAATTCTGATTACTCTAAAAACGTGTAGCTTATCGGTCCACAAAAATGTGTAATACATAAATGTAGAGTATATCAATTCTGCCCCTACCATCTGAATGTTTCTGCAGAAATGGAGACTCCTCAGACAACGTTTTCCCCTCAGAAGCAACATTTTCCCCATCTTTTATTGCACTATTTTGCTGCGCCCGTCCGATTTTTTTACTGTAGCCCAATTGTTTCAAAGCTCTCCGTGTTGTGCGTTCAGAGATGCTCTTTTGCACACCTTGGTTGTAACGTGTGGTTATTTGAGTGACTGTTGCCTTTCTGTCAGCTTGAACCAGTCTGGCCATTCTCCTCTGACCTCTGGGATCAACCAGGCT
>NW_026607026.1:507500-570000 GCF_029890125.1 Rhinichthys klamathensis goyatoka
CAGGTTTGTTTTGTCTCTTACTTAAAGGTCCTTCCGAGCGGCTTTGGCTTTCAGTTGTTCCACTGCTTTCTGTTTCAAGGCTATGTCCTTCTGTAGTTTGTAAATAAAACAAGGAATGGGTGCGATTCATCAAGTAATTAAATGTACAAACCATTAGAGCAATCAAACTTTGACTGGAAGGTAAAATTCTGATTACTCTAAAAACGTGTAGCTTATCGGTCCACAAAAATGTTTAATACATAAATGTAGAGTTGATCAATTCTGCCCCTACCATCTGAATGTTTCTGCAGAAATGGAGACTCCTCAGACAACGTTTTCCCCTCAGAAGCAACATTTTCCCCATCTTTTATTGCACTATTTTGATGCGCCCGTCCGATTTTTTTACTGTAGCCCATTTGTTTCAAAGCTCTCCGTGTTGTGCGTTCAGAGATGCTCTTTTGCACACCTTGGTTGTAACGTGTGGTTATTTGAGTGACTGTTGCCTTTCTGTCAGCTTGAACCAGTCTGGCCATTCTCCTCTGACCTCTGGGATCAACCAGGCTTTTTCTCCCACAGAACTGACGCTCACTGGATAGTTTCTCTTTTTCGGACCATTCTCTGTAAACCCTAGAGATGGTTGTGCGTGAGAATCCCAGTAAATCAGCAGTTTCGGAAACACTCTGACCAGCCCGTCTGGCACCGACAACCATACCACGTTCAAAGTTACTTAAATCCCCGTTTTTGCCCATTTTCTTCCGCTCACCGTGTTCGTTCGCGCGCGCCTCATCTATTGCGCGGGTGCGTGCGCACTCTTTTCTTCTTCTTCTTCTTCTTCTTCTTCTTCTTCTTCTTCTTTTCCATCATGGCGGATTGCAAGCAACTTTTGGTGCATACCGCCACCTACTGTTCATGAGTGTGTAGCAACATTGTTTTACATCAATTTAATTCTATTTTTTAATTTTGTATTCTGAAGATAAATAAATAATGCTTTCCTTAATCTATAAATATCTTTTATATTTCCTTTATTTCCCAATAATCCTTTAAGACTCCATTCTTGGCCTGTCCTTTCAACTACTCTTCTCAATTTCTCCCTTTCAGGTTCATATGTTTTACAGTTCATCAATACATGTTCTATATTTTCTATCTCTCTACATCCTTCACATTTATCATGCACGCACTCTCACAGGCTCCGATTGGTTAAGAGGCAAGATCGACGTATCACGTGATGTTAAGATCCTCAGCTATCATTGGTTCGTGCGTCGTCATGTTTACGATTTTCGCCGAGTTTTGCCGAACTTACTTATTACGTTTTCATGAGGCAAATTTGTATTATTTACCAAGGGAAACTCACAGAATGGACTCCTTTTTGAGGAAAACATCCTAAAATAAAAGTCTATGTATCATCTTGGCTACTTTTAGCTCAGAGATAAGCTAATCAGAGCTGAAACTTAATGTTTCTCCTAATTTGTTTACAAAGATCATCTTCAAAATCCATTCGGTATATTTGATCTGTTGTGTTATGTCGACATTATAAACTACATAACTATAATCTTGAGAATGAAAGATTTTGTTTAATATATGGGTTGCTATGTTCATCAAACATGAACGATATTGGAAATATTCAAATTAATAAGTCATACATACCTTTGTATCGGTATATTCGTTGTCGTTACAGGAATTTAAACATTAAAATGTTACTATATGTAAAATGAAATTTTTAAATTATGCTTTTTTGTGATATAAGTATATATAAGCTTTGTAATGATACCACAATTGACTTTCAAGGTTTAATCAGGACTTTGAAATATTAAAGGACGGTCCTAATTACGTAATCCCAGACCCAGTACCAGGTGCTGACGTAAGACGCTGCTGATGTGTGTCTGGTGTGTGTATGTGTGTGTGTGTGTATTCTGGTTCTGTTGTGGATCCGCGTTCAGTGCCGCCGCTGATGTAAGACGCTGCTGACGTGTGTCTGGTGTGTGTGTGTGTGTGTGTGTATTCCGGTTCTGTTGTGGATCCGCGTTCAGTGACGCTGCTGACGTAAGACGCTGCTGACGTGTGTCTGGTGTGTGTGTGTGTGTGTGTGTGTGTATTCTGGTTCTGTTGTGGATCCGCGTTCAGTGCCGCCGCTGACGTAAGACGCTGCTGACGTGTGTCTGGTGTGTGTGTGTGTGTGTGTGTGTGTATTCCGGTTCTGTTGTGGATCCGCGTTCAGTGCCGCCGCTGACGTAAGACGCTGCTGACGTGTGTCTGGTGTGTGTGTGTGTGTATTCCGGTTCTGTTGTGGATCCGCGTTCAGTGACGCTGCTGACGTAAGACGCTGCTGACGTGTGTCTGGTGTGTGTGTGTGTGTGTGTGTGTATTCTGGTTCTGTTGTGGATCCGCGTTCAGTGCCGCCGCTGACGTAAGACGCTGCTGACGTGTGTCTGGTGTGTGTGTGTGTGTGTGTGTGTATTCCGGTTCTGTTGTGGATCCGCGTTCAGTGCCGCCGCTGACGTAAGACGCTGCTGACGTGTGTCTGGTGTGTGTGTGTGTGTGTGTATTCTGGTTCTGTTGTGGATCCGCGTTCAGTGCCGCCGCTGACGTAAGACGCTGCTGACGTGTGTCTCGTGTGTGTGTGTGTGTGTGTGTGTATTCCGGTTCTGTTGTGGATCCGTGTTCAGTGCCGCCGCTGACGTAAGACGCTGCTGACGTGTGTCTGGTGTGTGTGTGTGTGTGTGTATTCCGGTTCTGTTGTGGATCCGCGTTCAGTGCCGCCGCTGACGTAAGACGGTGCTGACGTGTGTCTGGTGTGTGTGTGTGTATTCCGGTTCTGTTGTGGATCCGCGTTCAGTGCCGCCGCTGACGTAAGACGCTGCTGACGTGTGTCTGGTGTGTGTGTGTGTGTGTGTTTTCCGGTTCTGTTGTGGATCCGCGTTCAGTGCCGCCGCTGACGTAAGACGGTGCTGACGTGTGTCTGGTGTGTGTGTGTGTATTCCGGTTCTGTTGTGGATCCGCGTTCAGTGCCGCCGCTGACGTAAGACGCTGCTGACGTGTGTCTGGTGTGTGTGTGTGTGTGTGTGTGTGTGTATTCCGGTTCTGTTGTGGATCCGCGTTCAGTGACGCTGCTGACGTAAGACGCTGCTGACGTGTGTCTGGTGTGTGTGTGTGTGTGTGTGTATTCTGGTTCTGTTGTGGATCCGCGTTAAGTGCCGCTGCTGACGTAAGACGCTGCTGACGTGTGTCTGGTGTGTGTGTGTGTGTGTGTGTGTGTGTATTCTGGTTCTGTTGTGGATCCGCGTTCAGTGCCGCCGCTGACGTAAGACGCTGCTGACGTGTGTCTGGTGTGTGTGTGTGTGTGTGTGTGTGTATTCTGGTTCTGTTGTGGATCCGCGTTCAGTGCCGCTGCTGACGTAAGACGCTGCTGACGTGTGTCTGGTGTGTGTGTGTGTGTGTGTGTGTGTATTCTGGTTCTGTTGTGGATCCGCGTTCAGTGCCGCCGCTGACGTAAGACGCTGCTGACGTGTATCTGGTGTGTGTGTGTGTGTGTGACGTAAGACGCTGCTGACGTGTGTCTGGTGCGCCGAGCTTCGTTTACAGTCTGAGGGAGACGCACGCTGGAAACAAAACAATCTTCACAAACATGTCTAAGGATTTCCACACAGAGGAAGACTTGCATTTTTTTGCCCAGCCATATTTATTTGAACCCAAATACACGGACGCACCAGATACACGTCAGCAGCGTCACTGAACGCGGATCCACAACAGAACCAGAATACACACACACACACACACACACACACACACACACACACACCAGATACACGTCAGCAGCGTCACTGAACGCGGATCCACAACAGAATCAGAACACACACACACACACACACACACACACACACCAGACACACGTCAGCAGCGTCTTACGTCAGCAGCGTCACTGAACGCGGATCCACAACAGAACCGGAAGACAATACAATGCTGAATAAAGTCCAAGTTTTTGTTATTTTTGGAGCAAAATGTATTTCCGATGCTTCAACACATTCTAACTAACCCACTGATGTCACATGGACTACTTTGATGATGTCTTTATTTCCTTTCTGGACAAGGACAGTATACCGTACATACATTTACAATGGAGGGACAGAAATCTCTCAGACTAAATCTAAAATATCTTAAACTGTGTCCCGAAGATGAACGGAGGTCTTACGGGCTTGGGACGGCATGAGGGCGAGTCATTAATGACATCATTTTCATTTTTGGGTGAACTAACCCTTTAACTGTGCTCGTGTCTCAGCAGTGTTGAAGGATTTGGTGCTGATGCCCGTCCACACAAAGCCTGAGGATTCAGTGAAGGAACTCGATGAACTGTACGACGTGTTTCAGGATGTCAAGAAGAAGTGGAAGACTGATGTAAAACATAATGCGCACCTATAATACCTTTATGACAATCAACCATTGGCTGATCCATTAGAGAGTCAATGTACTATATGTGACCCTGGATCACGAAACTAAACGCGCACGGGTATATTTGTGGCACAACAATACATTGTAAGGATTGCAAAAATATTTGGGTATTAAGTAAAGATCATGTTCCATGAAGATATTTTGTAAATTTCTTACTGTAAATATATAAAACATTTATTTTTGTGAGTGGATACAGCACAATCTCGAACATAAATGGACAACTTTAAAGGCGATTTTCTCAATGTTTAGATTTTTTTGCAACATCAGATTCCAGATTTTCAAATAGTTGTATTTCGGCCAAATATTGTCCTATCCTAACAAACCAGAGGCGACATCAATGGAAATCTTATTTATTCAATTTACAAAAATGTACCCATGTGACTGGTTTTGTGGTCCAAGCTCACATATTTTAGGCAATGAGAATTAAGCCACGCATTGTTGATTTTATAAAATGCTTACAACATAATACAAAGTTTGTAACATAAAACAAATACATATTTCAAACATATGCTAATCTTTTACAGAACATCATGATTTTGGGGGACTTCAATGCAGACGGTAGTTATGTGTCTGATAAAGAGATGAAAACAATCCGCATCCGCAGTGACAAAGACTTCCATTGGCTGATCAAGGATGACGAGGACACCACAGCCAGCACACGCAACGACAACACTTACGACCGGTGAATAATTACACTGTACAATAGACATAAAGTAGGATATCATTGTTATTAATAGCACATGTTCACAGGATTGTGGTTTATGGAGACGATATGCTGGACGCTGTTGTTGCAAATTCTGCAAAACCATTCAACTTCCAGAAGGCCTTCAAACTGAAAGATGAGGAGGTAAACAATAAATTTTTTTTATTTTTTTATTTAAACTTATACCACCAAACATGAATTATTACTATATATTTAACTTACAGATTTTTTGAGGACTGGTTTAGTAAGTTCCTAAAACATATTGTATGTCTTCACAGGCACTGAAAGTGAGTGATCACTATCCAGTAGAGGTGGAACTGAAGAATAAACGTAAGACACACAATACATCAGCAAAATGACTCAAACTTACATAATGAAAAGAAACAATAACAAAAGACGTGTGTGTTCAGGTTAATCAAAGAGGATTGAACATTTGGAGACGTGACAAGTGAGACTGGAGAGCTGAATATAAAGATGGATCAGCTTGAACAAACACTTCAGCAATTGAGTGCAAGAATTTAAACTTGAAATGTTTGGATATTGTATAATTGTGTTGTCATGAGCTTTGCGAATTAAGACATTAAACATCTGAAATTGAAATTTATACAAACTTTATTCCTTTAATGTGTTAATTACAAGAGAAATATAAAGTGGCAATAAAAAATAATAATAATTTTGACGTTGCCATTGTGGATCCAAATCATAAGTTGGTGTTTTGAACACTAAATCACATTCATTTCTTCCCAGACTTCTTGATTTCTCCTCAAGCTATATGGAAAAAAAAACAAAGGAGAAATGTTTGTTGACAAAAGCTTTATAGAAAGATTTTTCTACATTAGATGAATAAACTCATTTAAAACAGCATTTAAATGTCATATTAAGGAATGACAGGTTTGTTTTGTCTCTTACTTAAAGGTCCTTCCGAGCGGCTTTGGCTTTCAGTTGTTCCACTGCTTTCTGTTTCAAGGCTATGTCCTTCTGTAGTTTGTAAATAAAACAAGGAATGGGTGCGATTCAACAAGTAATTAAATGTACAAACCATTAGAGCAATCAAACTTTGACTGGAAGGTAAAATTCTGATTACTCTAAAAACGTGTAGCTTATCGGTCCACAAAAATGTTTAATACATAAATGTAGAGTTGATCAATTCTGCCCCTACCATCTGAATGTTTCTGCAGAAATGGAGACTCCTCAGACAACGTTTTCCCCTCAGAAGCAACATTTTCCCCATCTTTTATTGCACTATTTTGCTGCGCCCGTCCGCTTTTTTTACAGTAGCCCATTTGCTTCAAAGCTCTCCGTGTTGTGCGTTCAGAGATGCTCTTTTGCACACCTTGGTTGTAACGTGTGGTTATTTGAGGGACTGTTGCCTTTCTGTCAGCTTGAACCAGTCTGGCCATTCTCCTCTGACCTCTGGGATCAACCAGGCTTTTTCTCCCACAGAACTGACGCTCACTGGATATTTTCTCTTTTTCGGACCATTCTCTGTAAACCCTAGAGATGGTTGTGCGTGAGAATCCCAGTAAATCAGCAGTTTCGGAAACACTCTGACCAGCCCGTCTGGCACCGACAACCATACCACGTTCAAAGTTACTTAAATCCCCGTTTTTGCCCATTTTCTTCCGCTCACCGTGTTCGTTCGCGCGCGCCTCATCTATTGCGCGGGTGCGCGCGCACTCTCTTCTTCTTCTTCTTCTTCTTCTTCTTCTTCTTCTTCTTCTTCTTCTTCTTCTTCTTCTTCTTCTTTTCTATCATGGCGGATTGCAAGCAACTTAAGGTGCATACCGCCACCTACTGTTCATGAGTGTGTAGCAACATTGTTTTACATCTATTAAATTCTATTTTTTAATTTTGTATTCTGAAGATAAATAAATAATGCTTTCCTTAATCTATAAATATCTTTTATATTTCCTTTATTTCCCAATAATCCTTTAAGACTCCATTCTTGGCCTGTCCTTTCAACTACTCTTCTCAATTTCTCCCTTTCAGGTTCATATGTTTTACAGTTCATCAATACATGTTCTATATTTTCTATCTCTCTACATCCTTCACATTTATCATTATTTTTCCTCCCTATTAAATATAAATTGTCATTTAAATAAGTATGACCTACTCTTAATCTGATCATTATTATTTCTTCCCTTCGGTTTCTCTCATTAATATTTCTCTTTACTACTGACTTTTGTACTTTATATAATCTTCTTCCTTTTTTATCTTCATTCCACCTTTTTTGCCAATTTTCAATTTCTTTCCTCTTAATAAATGATTTTCCTTCCCCTTTCCCTAAAGGAATTGTAATTGCTATTGCCTCCTCTAAAGCCCTTTTTGCTAATTTGTCTGCCTTTTCATTTCCTTTTACCCCTTCATGTGCTGGTACCCAACAAAACCAAATATCAATGCCACCCCTGTATAATCTAAATAAACTGTGCTGAATTTCTAATACTAAATCTTTCCTATTATTTCCTTCTCCCTGAATACTTTCTAAAGCTGCTTTGGAATCCGTGCATATCACCACCCTATCTGGTCTAACCTCCTCAACCCATTGTAAACTCAATATAACTGCCACCATCTCTGCTGTGAAAACTGATAGTTGATCTGACATTCTTTTAGAAATGTGTATTTTGAACTCAGGAATATATATTCCCATTCCCACACACCCTTTTAAATTCTTAGACCCATCTGAATATATTTTAAGGTAATTATAATAAGAGTTTCTTAAATATATATCAGTCTGTATCCCTATTTCGTTTAAATTCCATTCATTTTTCATTTTAAGAAGTCTCATGTCTACATTTATCTCAGGAAATAACCAGAGGTTCCATGGAGGAACAACACTAATTGGATTACATTGTGCTATTTCCTTATCCTCTAATCCAAACTCTTTAATCAATTTGCTTATAACCCATCCAAATCCATTACTATGGAACTTTGAATATTCCCAACAAGTTTTTAGAATTGTTGAAGTTACATTTTCATCCATACTACTTTTAATTTTCATCCAATATACTAAACCTAATTTCATTCTTCTCATTTCCAGTGGAGTTTCTCCAGTCTCTACTAAAAGAGCATTGATAGGTGTTGTTTTCACTGCTCCTGTACATATACGTAAAGCTCTACTCTGTAATCTATCTATCCTTTGTAGTGTTGTTTTAGCTGCTGCTCCATAAATAAAACTGCCATAATCTATTATTGATCTCATAAGAGCCCTGTATATGTTTAATAATGACTGTCTATCTGCACCCCAGTTATTTCCAGCCACAGCCTTTAAGAGATTTATAACTTTCTTACATTTAGTTTCCAAGTTATCTATATGTGTTTTCCATGTATAAGAGCTATATCTAACCATAGTCCTAGGTATTTAAATTCTGTAACCCTTTCCAACGTCTGTCCATATAATGTCATTGTTCCTATATCAATATTTCTCTTATTTGTGAATACCATAAAACAAGACTTGTTTGCTGATAATTTAAAACCCCATTCATAAGACCATTTTTCTACTTTATTAATTGCTTTCTTAATATTTCCTACTACATGTTTTATATTCTTTCCTCTCATCCATATGGCCCCATCATCTGCAAATAATGCAGATTTAATATATTTGTCAGTATCTGAAAAGATGTCATTAATCATGATATTAAATAAAATTGGGCTTATTACACTACCTTGAGGTATTCCATTTTCCACATTGAATTCTTTTGAATAATCGTTCCCCATCTTCACCCTTATTTATCTATCCATCAAAAAATTTGCTATCCAATTATACATCTTCCCACCTATTCCCATCTGCTTTATTTTTATAAGTAACCCTTCTCTCCATAATGAATCATATGCTTTTTCTATATCAAAAAATACTACAACCATTATCTCCTTCATTTTTAACGCTTTCTCTATATCATTACTGACTCTAATTAATGCATCCATTGTTGATCTCCCTATTCTAAATCCACACTGGTATCCATTAATTAATTTCTTATGTTCAAGAACAAACCCTAATCTACTGACCACTATTTTCTCCATCCATTTACTTAAATGAGAAGTTAAAGCTATTGGTCTGTAATTATTTGGACTGATAGGATCTTTCCCTGGTTTATTAAATGGTAAAATTGTTGCCCTTTTCCAACTATTTGGTATTGTACCTTCTTTCCATATTTTATTGAATAATTTTAATATTAATTTCAATGTTACTTCCGGTATCTGCCGAAACATAGCATAGCATAATTGATCCTCCCCTGGAGCTGAATATCCTGTCCCTTTCAATACTGTTTTAATTTCTTTCATAGTTATATTTATGTCTAATGTTGATGTACATTTTTTACATTTTCCCAATATATTTTTATGATTTCCAAGTTTTTGTAGCTTCTGCCTTCTATGAATGTCTGTTAGATGATCACCATTATGAACTGCAGCAAATGTCTCGCCTAATAAATCTGCCTTTTCTTTATTTAAAACTACTATCTCCTGATCTCTAGCTAAACCTGGTATTTTAACATCATCCCTTTTCCCCGTCATTTTCCTAAACATTGACCAAACATTCTTTAATTTTATTTCTGAACCTATTGAGGAACAATACTCTCTCCATGTTTTCTTTTTTGCTTCCTTAATAGTTTGACGAACCATTGCTCTTTTCCTTTTATATTCAATAAGATTTTCGGTTGTTAAATTTTTCTGTAATATTTTAAATGCCTTATTACGCTCCTTAACCACTTTGCTACATTCATCATTCCACCAAGGCACTACCTTTTTCTTACCTTTTATGATTTTTTTCCTTGGTATGCTATAACTTGCTGCATTTAAAATATGTTCTGTTATCTCCCTTGCACACTCTTCAATGTTGCCTTTTAAGGTAACCATATGACTGGTTTCCTCACATTTAATTTTAAATTTTTGCCAATTAGCTTTATTAAAGCACCATCTTGTTAATATAAAATCTTCTTGCCTGTTTATATTGTCATCAATTATTGTACTTACTGGAAAATGATCACTTCCTATTGTAGACTCCCAGTTGACATCCCATTTACATGAACTAACCAGACAATCAGATATTAATGTGATATCAAGACATGAAACTGTATTTTTATGTATATTTACTCTTGTACCTTTTCCATTATTAAGACAAACTAATGACCTTTCATCCATTATTTCTTCCACTATGCTACCATTATGATCTGTCTTCCTGCTACCCCAAAGACTATTGTGGGCATTAAAATCACCACACCATATTTCTCTTCTATGTATTTTCCCCGCCATCTCCCTAAATATATCACTTTCAAGATTTTTACATGGATTATAATAATTAATAATTTTAATATTTCCATATTTTCTTACATTAAATATTTCTATAATAACACATTCTAATTCTTTATTCATGAGATTTTTCTCATAAGCTATTCCATCTTTAATAAAAATAGCACATCCTCCTCCACTACCATTACTTCCTGTCTTTCTATGCTATATCCAGGAATCTTAAATTCTAAATGAGGTTTTAACCATGTTTCTTGAACGCATATTATATCTGGAATTATTTCTAATTCATAAACAAACTTTTTAAATTCTTGTCCATTGGCAATTAAACTTCTGGCATTCCATTGAAGTATGTGTAAAACCATGATAACAGCTATGATCCTAATCCTGAACATTCTCTATTGTTTCAGTGGTACTCAGAATGGAATGGATCTGTTCTGCTTGAATTTCTTTCATATCTAAAAACCTTCCAGCTGCTGTTACAACTGCTTTGATTTTGTCACTTTTCTTCTTCATTTGTACTGTGATATTAACAATATGACACATGAATGCTACAAAGTTTTCTTTTTTCACCACCATTGTATTTTCATCCACTTTACATTTATGCAAACATGTGTTTTGACTATTTGTTGTTGGTACCAAGGTTTGTCTTTGATAAATCTGCCTTTGCTTTGTATTCCCAGCCGAGTTTCTTTGACCTGCTTCTCCCAACCTCATTCCTCCTGTGCTATCTTTCCTCACTCTTTTTAAAGCTTCAGCATATGAAACTCTTTCTGTTATTTTGATTCTTTGCGCTTCTCTGGCTTCCCTTTGTACAACACATCCACCATATGCTGCGCTGTGTTCTCCTCCGCAATTACAACACTTAACCTTAGCATCTTTATCACATTTACCAAATTCATGCGGTCCTCCGCATCGTGCACATCTAGCTTTTCCTTTACATTCCTTTGCAATGTGTCCCATTCTTTGGCAAGTAAAACATCTGAGGGGTTTAGGGATGTAGTCTCTGACTCTGTAATTCATATATCCTAGCTGGATATTTTCTGGCATGGTATTTTCGAATTGAAGAATCACTGCCATTGTATCTTTAAGTTCCCCATCTCTTTTACTTTTAATCCTGATGGCGTCTGTTATTTTCCCTCCTCTAATTTCTTTTTTCACATCCTCCATTGTCATTTCAATTGGAACTCCTGATATTACTCCCCTCAACCTTGCTATAGCTCCTGGAACATATGCTTTAATCCTTTCCCCCATCAAGGTTTTCATTTTGAGTATCTTCTGTTGTTGTGATTCACTGACAGCATGAATTAGCATTTTTCTGTTGTTCATGATTCTAGCCATTTTGATTTTCCCTATTTCTTCCTCTATTGCTTTAGTCAGCTTTATCGGGTGAATAAATCCACCCTCCTCCTTAAATTCCACCATTAATTTATATTCCTCTTCCATGTTTAAGTCATCCTTTTCTCGTGAACTCGTGCGCACTCTCACAGGCTCCGATTGGTTAAGAGGCAAGATCGACGTATCACGTGATGTTAAGATCCTCAGCTATCATTGGTTCGTGCGTCGTAATGTTGACGATCTTCGCCGAGTTTTGCCGAACTTACTTATTACGTATTCATGAGGCAAATTAGTATTATTTACCAAGGGAAACTCACAGAATGGACTCCTTTTTGAGGAAAACATCCTAAAATAAAAGTCTATGTATCTTGGCTACTTTTAGCTCAGAGATAAGCTAATCAGGGGCTCGTTCTTCGTACGTTGCTTAAAACATCCGCGATCAAATGAGACATCCAAGATGATATCATCGTGCTAATCATGATCCGGCTAATTAGGTTCTTCGAACACACCTGTTGTTTATGATTAGTATCGCTGGATTGAGTTATCTGAGATAATTGCGCGTTCATGCGCTGGGTTAAAAGGGGATATGTATATCGATAGTAGAAACATTGATCAGCAACGCTGCTATTGGCTGCTCACCATGGCCAAAGAGCGCGCTCAGTTTTACTCTACAGCAGAGCAAGAGCTATTGCTAGAAGGTTATGCTGAATTTGAAAACTTAATTACAAGTTTTCACCTAAAATGTGCAAAGCCAGAAGAGAGGGCTGGCAAAAAGTAGCAAATTAAGTTTGTAGTGACCATTTAGATGTTTTTATCACTTATTACAGTATATATTTTTTTATTTTAATAATTTCTAAATAATTAATAACTTTGTTCATTGTAATGTCAGTCACCACCCACTACTAGAACATGGGAACAAGTAAAAGTGAAGTACTAGAATATTCTACATAATGGTAATTTGCACTATAGGCTACTGTCTCTTTTAAAAGGCTCTGTTAATAAATGTTTGCTTGTTTATAAAAGCAACCAAGAAAAAGGCTGAGAAAAAAAAGAAAAGAAAAACAAACAGGTGGTCGTGCACCCCCACATTATACCCCGGCAGAAGAGCTGGCCCTTGGGTTAAATGTGAACGGACCCGTCCTGGGTTCAGCTCTTCCTCAGACACACAGCAGGGACCAGTAGCAGCAACTCCTTCATTACTGGTAAATGAACTTTAAATGATCTTACACTGTAAAATATTTGTTTGCTGCACTATAGGCCTATAATCCCAATGGCTGGTCCAGTCATATCAACTGTTAAACCTTGAGTAGGCCTAGTGATGAATTGCTTACTTGTGAAAGTGTGCATGTGTGAAACTACATGTAGCCTAGTTAATGTAAAAAAATATGTTGCCATGAGTTATTGATCACATTTCCCCCCAGTTTACTTCATTGTAATGAAATTGTGTTTTCCTCTTTTGTGCAGTATTAAACACCAACTCTTTTATCTGTTCCCAAGCAAGTGCTGAACCATGTGCAGTAAGTGGACTTTTCCAAACTTTACATCAAAAGGGAAGAAAGTACAACACTTTGTAATGCCCATTTCCCCCCCAATGCACAGAACAGTGAAGAAACTCTCTCAGATGACTGTCTTTTGGAGAAAGTATCTTTAAATAACTTTACTTAATTTACACTTGAGTACCTATTATTTCTGAATGCAACGTGTTGCAGGAGTCCACATCTACAGAAAGGCCTACAGAAGAGTCTGCACAAAGCAGTTATACAGAGGTGGGCAGTGTATACTTTTCCTTGTATTTTTTATTGCATAAGGCTTGTGTTGACAGGTTTAACCCAAGCCCCCCTGCCCCTAGAAAATAGAGTATTTTGGGGGGGAAAACTTGACAACTTAAAAAAAAAAAAAAACTGGCACTACAGAGTTAGAGATAGAGTTGCTTCAAAGGAACTTCAGAGTAAGTGCTAATGTATTATTTCACACACAGTACTTTTGCTGACCTTGCATAGTATCTCTTATTGCAGGCAAAATATGACTTGATCACTGGCTTTTCTTTACAAAGAACAATTTAAATAAAAAATCAAAGAACTAAGCATATTTGTCTTGTCTTTTATTAAACATTTAATGAAATGTTTTATATTTTTGCTGATGGTGGAAATGTTGTGTAATATGGCACATGTAATGTCACAGGCCCTGTCAAGTGCAATCCTCAGGCTTTTCAGACACTGAAATCTTCCCTTTAGTTGGCCAAAGTTCATTTCATTGTGTGACCTTGTCCTGGCTAGAGCTGCATTGTAACTGTGTATGTAATACAGTGAGCTTGATATTGATACCATGTTCAAGTAATGTGCATAAATGTGAATCTCTGTGCTTCCACATTTGTGATACGGAACAGTCACACACCATCTAGAGATTTTAGTCTGTCAACTGCCTTTTTTTTTAATTTGATATAATATTACTAATCTTGAATATTAAGAATTGTAATAGTAACTTGGCTGCACATTTACATTGTGATCCCCCTTTCTGTTCACAAAATCCCCTTCATAGAGGCCTTGATGGGAACATGTGTGCAGTCTATTGACCAATCACATTAGTGAAGCCTGAGGGACATATCTGTGTCATAATCGGCATGTTCATGATTGCATGATCTTCATTAAAAAATTATAATACCTGCGTTGGCTAAAATTTTTTTTTTTTTTTTAAACCTGCTATAGCCTACAACCTTGGGTCTAAACTGGCTTGGAAATGCCACAAAAAAAAAACACCCTAAAAACATCTTGAGCGCCAGGGTAAACTTTGTGAATGACACGACAGACAGCACTTATCAAGTTCTCCGCATCTCCAATAGTTTAAAGGAAAGAGCCACTCGCAAATAATATCAGGACAATGCACACAGTTTGTGCTGTTATTAAAGGCCGACTCCGACGAGTCGAACATTTAATGTGCGTTTCCAAAAAATAATTGATGTAAATGACATCCTCACGAGTCATGAGAAAAATTATATCTCTCAAAAAGTACACTATCGCGCTGCGTTAAAAGACTTCTCGTTTCACCTCCGCTTATAAAGGCGCGATCTAATCCTGTTTACATGAAATAAGCCTGCTCACGAGCAGGTTCAAGCTGGCGCACCTGTTGCTATGACAGCAAGTCTAGGATGAGCTTCGAAGAACCAAACGATCCAAGATCATGCCAAATCGTCAACAATCAAATCCAGCTAACTGAGTTAGCGACGTACGAAGAACGAGCCCCAGAGCTGGGGGCTGTTCCATAAATGAAGCTTAGAAAAGCGGGGATTAAACTCCAAAACCGGACTTGAATGAGCCTAACAAATAAGTTGGGGCTAAAGTGGTTCCATAAAAGGTAATTGAAGTTCACACAATCTCACTAATTTGATCCAGGTTTATCTAGTCTAGATAATTGCGTGTGCACGCGTTTCTGAAGCAGCCCTAGAGGTCGATCGTGGATCAAATCGATCCATCATCAAACAGCGTAGTTTTTGTGCTGTTTTATGCATTTGTGACATGTTTTTTTGTTCCCCCTCAGTGCAAAAATTACATTTTACAGTTATATTCTCCATCTGTAAATGTTAGAAAGTCGTGCAAATGTATCCATTTTGCTGCTAATCTTCATATTGAACGAGCGCTGCTGCGCGCATGCGCGCCAAATAGGAGCGCAATAATTCTGATTAAAAAATATACATTTTGCTTGGAAAATTAAAATGCGATATTTTAGAACACTAGAAATATCTTCTAATTATAATAATTTCTCTTTAGGATGTTGGATAAGTTGCAGTGAACTTCTAGCTCATTACACTCATTTTATACTTCTAATAGGCCTAAATAAAAAAAAATTGAACAGAATTCGCCTAATTCAGGGAAGATTTTTTTTAAGAAACTAAATATATAAAGATACAAAATATAGTTTTGGGTATAGGACCTATGCTAATAAAGATATAGGCCTATACTTATTTAGAATGCTGAGAATTGCAGCTTTTAATGCAATGATTTTTTTTTGAGAAAGCAAGAATCCCCAGTTTTAAATGAGTGGTTAGATTTAGTTTCTAAAGTACATTATGGAGAGGATAACATTAAATTAAGAACAAATGTATACATTTTGAAAAGATATGTGCAACTCTAAAATCAAAGAATATTCCATAAAATAAAGGAATATAATATATTGGCCTACATTTACCACATTTTTATGTAACCTTCCCTTGTATTTCTAGTTATTTGTAATTTTATTTATCTACTTATTTAATATTGAATATTTGATATTTAAATAATATTACTTGAATAACTATTAGGAATTATGTGTCATTCATTATAAGAGTTTGATATATGTGAATGTTATATTTTTATTAATATTTATTTATTGTTTTATTTATATGTATGTGTTGGTATTATCACAAAAGAAAAAAAAGTAGAAGGAAAAATAAGGAATATTTATTGGGGGAAAATAATGTCTTTAAAGGAACTATCCATTTGTATAATTGTGTTAAATGTGTTTGAATTGAAAGACATAATAAAGTACATAATATATATATATATATATATATATATATATATATATATATATATATATATATATATATGAGACAGTGTAGAAAAAAGAATTCTCTGATAACCGAGGCATTCCTTAATTAAAATGTCTTTATTACAAAAATGACATGTCCTAAACGGACAACTTTAAAACGCCTTATATATGTGTCTATATTGTAGCCTTATTTAAGTTGATTTTCTGTATACTGTGTATTTATAAAGTCCAATAATGGTATTAGAGACTGTCAGTGGTAATATCATTGTGTTCTTGTCGGTCAGTGTTGAGGATCTGTGTAACAACTGAGGCTTAGCCTGACAGTTAGCCTGCCCTGGACCAGGCTAGTTTCCCAGCATAAGTTGCCAGGGTAACTGAGTTTGAACTTTTTTAAGTTTGATTTATGAAACCGAATCTACCAAAAATAAGCCTGACTAACCGAAATAAGCCTGGCTTATACTCTAATCTTGGTTTATGGAACAGCCCCCTGAAACTTAATGTTTCTCCTAATTTGTTTACAAAGATCAACTTCAAAATCCATCCGGTATATTTGATCTGTTGTGTTATGTCGACATTATAAACTACATAACTATAATCTTGAGAATGAAAGATTTTGTTTAATGGGTTGCTATGTTCATCAAACATGAAAGATATTGGAAATATTCAAATTAATAGTCATACATACCTTTGTATCGGTATATTCGTTGTCGTTACAGGAATTTAAACATTCAAATGTTCCTATATGTAAAATGAAATTTTAAAATTATGCTTTTGTGTGATATAAGTAGATATTTGTAATGATACCACAATTGACTTTCAAGGTTTAATCAGGACTTTGAAATATTAAAGGACGGTCCTAATTACGTAATCCCAGACCCAGTACCAGGTTTACAAACTTAATCACACTTAACATAAAGACACGAGTTATTACTGTGCATTTAAATAAACAAAGTTTTTTAATTTTTTGAGGACTGGTTTAGTAAGTTCCTAAAACAGATTTAATGTCTTCACAGGCACTGAAAGTGAGTGATCACTATCCAGTAGAGGTGGAACTGAAGAATAAACATAGGACACACAATACATCAGCAAAATAACTAAAACTACATAATGAAAAGAAACAATAACAAAAGACGTGTGTGTTCAGGTTAATCAAAGAGAATTGAACATTTGGAGACGTGAAAAGTGTGACTGGAGAGCTGAATATAAAGATGGATCAGCTTGAACAAACACTTTAGAAATTTAATCGTTTACATGAGAATTTAAACTTGAAATGTTAGGACATTGTATTGTTTAGTTATGAGCTTTGAATATTTTTCAAAAAATCAAAGACATTAAAATCAGAAATTTTAATTTACAGTCATCACAAACTTTATTCCTTTTAACGTCGTTTTCTTTACATGAGAAATATAAAGCAACTAAAAAAATCATTTGACATCGCTATTGTGGACTTAAATCATAAGTTGATGGTATGAACAGCAAGCAAATATACAATGAAACACTCATTTCTTCCCAGACTTCTTGATGCCACCTCCAGCTGTGGAATGAAATCAAAGGAGAAACTTTAAAGAAATATTTTCTACATTACATTAATAAACAAAAAACTGCATTTAAATAAGAAAGAATGACGGGTGGCTTTATTTTGTCTCTTACTTAAAGGTCCTTTTCCAGCGGCCTTGGCTTTCAATTGTTCCATTGCTTTCTGATCCTCTTTCTGTTTCTGTTTGAAAGCCATGTCCTCCTGTAGTTTGTAAATAAACCATAGGATGAGTGTGTGCAATTCAACAGGTCAAGAAAATGTACAAACCATTATTTAAAAATGTTCAGACTTTGACTGGCAAATACAGTTCTGTAGACAACAAAAGTCTTAAAGCAACACCGAGTAACTTTTCCTCTGCGGTCGCCCTACAGGTTGGAAGTGGAATTGTCCATTACCGCTGTCGTAAATAATTTAGCCTACCGAAGCTTACTGTCGCACGCACACTCGCTGTTTATCCAGCACCGGCTTTGGAATGAACGATGTCCACAGACAAGGTAGAGTATGTTTCATAATTTCATCAAAGTATGATGTATTGCGACATCAGAAAAACAAAATAATGACTATTGCAACACTTGACGTAAAGCAAGTCAAATTTGTAGTTTTCCTATGTCTCATTAGAACTACAGAAACGTGACCCAATCTGGCAATCTTACATAGCGTGGTTATCAGGGTTTCTACAGGTATCTTCAAATTAAATTTAATGCCTTTTTAGTGCCTTTTTAATGCCATTTTAAAATGTTTTAATGCCATATACGACCCATGACTAACCACATATATATATATATATATATATATATATATATAAAATGTTTTTTTTCTGGAACACATAGATGTAAGGACGGGTCGCATGAATGGTGGTGTTTCATTAGTAATATTATTATTAGTGTTTTTGTTGTTGTTATTAATAATTGCTCACACTTGCAATAGAGAAGATTTGACACATGGCACTGACAATTCAACCAAATACAAAGTATTTATTCTCTTCCTCTTCTACCTGCACCGTCTTCTCCTCTAATGGGCCCTTTTCGCCACCTTCTCTGGACCGGCATCCTCTAACCTGGCCTTTTTAGGGGGCTTTCCTCTCAGGGTGAATGAGAGGATGCATAATTGCTTTTTACCTGACATCTTTGAAAGACAGATGCAATGATTAATGCATCCATGGCCGGATATAATTATAAAATATGACATGATTTTAAAAGTGACCTATAACATCGACTATGCAATACACTTTAATTTATTTAGTGCTTATAAAATTATTAAGCCTATTTGGAGAGAGAGATGTTTATAATTTGACAATATGTCAGTCATCGTGTGATAACGAAAATATGATTAAGCCTAAACTACTTGTTCTGAGCAGGTGTTGTCAGTGAACAGGCTGTAAAACTGTTGTCTAAGTTACAGACACTCATGAAAAACTCATGCTAATTATCTGGGAAACGTTTCTCTAGCAGCAATAAAGTTGCCATTGTTTGTGTCAAACAAGTTGTTTATTTTTTGTAACATTAAAACAGGAGATCTTGAAACTTACCCAGATACAATAGTGCTATTTTCTAATTGGCTAATGTGTAGACCCTTTCTTTTTTTTTGATTGGCTGATAAGTGGCAGGCTCGACTAGTAAGAACTGCATGGGAGACGCGCTTGATTCCTGTCGGTTCCATAGTGAGAGTGGCGCGGCCAGAGACATTTGGGGCGCTGCAGCATATTCAATATATTATAAATAGTTTTTCAGCGTGAGAAATACAATGTGTGGCGGGAGTGCGTGACAAAAGACCGAAATGAGTGACTGTCACGCTCAATGCGTGACACTTGAGAGCCCTGCGTCAAAGAGTATAGAAGAACAATATACGGTCTTTGCCTGCGTTCTGTTGTTGTGGCTCGTGCACAACACTTCTCTCGGACGCGAGCTTCAATCCGTTGCGGAGAGACTCTCTTTACTCGCTACTAGCAACATATATTAGATCTCATTAAACGAAAAATTAAACACAATGTACTATTTAAATCTAACGCCGATTTGTGGCCGTCACACTGCATATGGGGTTTTACGGCGCTGATTCCCATTGTCCACAACTTTAAATGCTTTTTTTTACAAACGCCGCAAAATCCTTCATCATTTTTACCACTAACGGGCTGCAACCATGTCTTAAAAGTTTTGTTTTCCAGCCACTTTGGCTGGAATTTGCACTCTCATTTTTCCAAGGTTCAGACCTGTCCACCGCTGTACAACAGACCCGCGTCACCTCTCCGCATCACGGCACTTTTGCTCCGGCCAGAAGCAATTACCAAACTGGTTCCGCGTATTTATCACACAAACGTACATATTTTGCGACAGCAAATACAGGCTATATTCAAATAAATTTATATAAAATTCTCTTCAAAACTAAAAAAAAAATTTAATGCCTGTAAGAATCAAATTTAATGCTTTTTAATGCCTTTTAAGGCCTTAATTTCCGCAAAATCCATTTAAGGACTTTTAATGCTTTTTAATGCCCCACGGAAACCCTGGGTTATACGCTGATTTCACGCAGCCGCCATTTTGAAATGGCTCCGGTGGGAAGAAAACCGGAAGTGCCGCCTTTAATCATGGGAGAGTTGCGAATGCGATGGCGTATTGTTGTGTTTAATGTAGAAATTAGTTATTCTAAAAATGTACATAGTACATTTCTTTCATACTTTAGACTATATACAGTGAAATTCATTTATAAATAAAATTATTTTTTTATATATAATTCAGAACGACTTAATGAACCACTGAAACAATTTTTTCTTACTTAGTGTTGCTTTAAATTGCATATATGTAGGTCCAAGAAATCTAAATTGTATCGGGGAACATGCTCCCGAACCACCTCACATTTGAATGCTCGTGTCTGTGGGTGTGGTAATGTGGACTGGTGTGGCTACAGTGCCAGAGTTGAATTATTGTGCCAGTCCGCCCCTCTCTGTAGTCATTATACTCTAAAGGCAGCTGATCTGTCCAGTTCACAAACCATAATCTCAGTGTTTATGTATAAACACTTCAACTGAAACCTCACTGTACGACTGAACTCACATCATCCACATCCTTCGACTGCTTCTTAGGAGCCTTGAGGGGTTTCTTTTTACCTCCTGCATAAAGAATAAAACATTTTTAATATTTGAAACCATAATAACATGATCAAAAATAAACTAAAAAAAAAATATATATATATACATTGTAATAAGATTTTTTTTTTTTAAGTATAACAATAAAAGAAAGGCCCGATATTTGTTCATTAAAATGCAGTGAAATGTCTTAATACAGATAAAGCAGATATCATCGTGTAACGTTACAACAAAAAAAACAAAAAGATTAAAAACAATCGACGTTTACAATCTATAAAGACCGGGCATTGGAATACGAAAATTGCGTTTCTATTACCTACGACGTCGTACACAATCAAACTGTCATGTTTATGGGTTTTATTTAGATTAATTTTTTACCTTCTCTTCCAGACATGTTGCTCAGATTATTTAGCTAATGCTTTTTTCCGCGCTGTCAGGACCCCAGCTGTTACCCGGATGTAGTGCGCCCGTCTTGTGCCTGAGAGAGAGAGAAGGAGGTCTCTGCAGAGCAACAAGGGGCGTGCCTCAATTTGGGGGCGTTTTACAACCAGGTAGGCGTTTTACAATCTCTCTGCCTGGTTTGCTAAAACTTGAGTGGGTGATACTTGAATACGCTTTCCCCATCAGATATTCAGATATTAGTGATAGCGAGAAAACGGTACAGTCTATGGGTGAAATGAGGAGAGAGGTCACCTGTCCTGCATATGGATGTAAGTGGATTTGTGTAAATTCTCATTTTACGTCAGTTAACGCTAATTAGTTTGTGTAAACTTGCTTGCAACACGATTAAGAAAAGCTCCAAGAGGTCTGCCACTTACAATCTATCGCTAACCACTATTAGCAAACATTCGCTAACTTTTTGGTGCATGCGTTTGTTACTTTAGTGTTGATAGTGGTAGTTTGCTTACTGTCGGCGTGTTGTAATATAAAAAAATAGTTAACGTTAGCTTGTCAGACTAGAAAACAATAATTGTAAACAAATATTAGTGGGCTATTCCACCGAATTATGGCCCGGTTTCACAGACAGGGACAGGGTTTAGCCTAAACCAGGATTAGTCCATAGTTCAATTAGGACATTTAAATAATTTTCATAAACATACTTAGAAAAAAAAAACATTACTGGTGTTCATCTTGAGACAAAACAAAGACACTGATATATTTTAAGATCAGTCAGTGCAAGTGTATTTCAGTTGGAACAGCTCAGACTTATTTGGTCTAGGACTAGGCTTTAAAATTGTTTCTGAAACCAGGGGATATAGGTAGCCTACTAATATGTTCTATAAATACAATAATAAAAAAATAAATAACTATAAATACATTTTAAGGAAAGTGTTGTGCACATTAATCTAACTGCAAATTCTGTCTAATTAAAAATGATTAAAAACGATTAAATTTTTTTTGTGGATAAATTACGTTTTCATTCAGTCCAGAACCCACTCCCTTCATATAAGAAATGGTGTTTGAGTGTGAGGTGCGCTGTAAGAAAACAAGAAAAGCTGAAAAAGCATTGCTTGTTAAGTTTATTATTTTTAATATCAATTTTAATGTAATATTTTTATAATTTTTCTGTTATTTATATTATATCTCATAACCCTAACAAAAACCTCTGCAGACACCTAGATTTAAATAGAAACATGATTTGACTTTTTTTAGCTGTGAGATCAGCTCACTAGTCAATGTTCAACACTCTTCATTATATCAGTGCAGGCATTAATACCTCACATGTGTAGTCAAACCTATAGACTAACATAATTATGTACAGTGGAGGAAACTTGTTAAATTAAAATGGATGAAATTGTTGTCTATTCACCACATGACAATTCAGCGGAGAGGACAAGAGCCTCAACCACAGCGCTACCTTGCAGATACTAATTTATTCACATGCCCCTTCTGCACATCTCAAATATGTAAACCCAGACATTATCATCAAATAGTCCCATATAGCTGGGCATAAAATAAGGCCCCAGCAGCACCTGATCCACCACAACAAACTCCTTCGCTGGCCCCAGCAGCACCTGATCAATGAAACTTGATATACTGTATTATTAATGTGTTTTTATGTCATAAATTTATCAAGATCGGTCATGGAAATCCAGCAAAGAAAGAGAAGGCGGACTGACAAGCCACACAAAACTGGTATGATTTATTTTGTTTGAGGTGCTCTATTATTTATAGTAAATGTTGACTGTTATTTACTGATGTTCTTCATTTGTCCCTTCATAGTGGCAACTGTTGACCAACCCCTGAACATACAGGAGGCATGTATTTGTTATTACTCAATTTATAAAATGCAAGGGAATCATTATAACCACAAGAAGTTCAGATTATGTTTTGTTCATGTATAGCTTCCTCCGCTGGTCCTTCGTGAAATCTTACTGGAGGTTGTGCTTCAAGATGGTGATGTTGCAATTGGCTCCCTTGCCCTCACCTGCAGGTGCTTCAACAGCATTGTGAGCATGGAAAGTTTCCGCCGAGAGGCTCACTTTCGGTGGTTGGACAGTAAGTTTTATTAGTGTCACTGTTTGGTTAATCACAGCTCTCTCTGTTTTTCTCAGTTATGTATGGTTGAATATTAAGACAATGATGAGGTCAGCTGACAACTTTTTTTTTAGGTGTCGTGAACTGGAAGGCATTCAGTGAAAATGTCAGAAACCTGTATAGGGTTCCATACAGTCTATCCAGATGTCTCCATTTTGATACTACATACAAAGACTGTGGCGAAGGCTACAGAGGGAGAGGGCAAAGAGGTGTGTTGCAGGGGTTCTATGGCTCTGATGACTCCCCAGGATACTGCGGAGACTGTTTCTATGTGGCTGTGGAGGAAGCATCTAATGTTTCATGCAATGTGTTCCTCATGTTTGAACTTGCCACATTTATTGCTTATTTTATTTTATTGGATGCTCTCTTTTTTACTATTACATTAAATAGAGAATGCTGCATTTATCAATACAGTTTTTCATCATATTGGTTACAGTATCTATACGGTCAATAAAGTGATGCTAATGTTTAAAGTTTTCAGAGTCATTATTCTAAGTAAACACATTTTACCTTAATTTAAAGGTCAATACGTTTTACTTTATATATCATTTAATGTAAGCTACAAATATCACTTAAATATCAGTCATTACATATAAATATATTTTGAAAAATACAGGTGAGAAAGACCAATACAATAATTTTCACCATTGCTTTACAGTAGGATTTGGTAACTTTATTGGAAATTGAATTTTTCCTTGTTAATCACCGTTACAACTTGATTTATGTTGTGTTGTTCACACACACACAAAACGAAAATAAAACTAATGTAATTATAAATAGTTGAGTAATAAAGTAATTTTTAATACTTTTACCTTTTAAGGTTTACATTTAGAGGAAAATTGCATGTAGGTAGGAGAGAATATTATAAAATATAATACACACTCACAGGCTATAACAACATTTACATATACATTGCGACAACATTTATGTCAAAATAAAATCCAGCTACCTATTTTCTTTAAAAAGGAATTCTTTCATAAACCAAATTTCCCGTTATGTTATAAGATACAGATCTTGTATAACTATCTTATGAAAGAATTCCTTTTTAAAGAAAATAGGTAGTTGTAGCCTGTATTTTATTTTTTACATAAATCAAATGTTGTCGCGATATAGACATAATAGTAAAAATCAAGAAAAAACCCGAGAAATAATAATAACGCATTTCCGCTTCTGAAAGTGCTATAATAAAATTTCCGCTTCTGAAAGGGCTTCCGAATCCGTACGGTTATGATTGGATGGTTGGAAAATGCCTAGACCGGTTTGAAAACGCCCATTAATTGGGAAACACCTTCTTGTTGTTCCGCAGAGACCTCTATTTGGGAGAGAGAAGAGAGTCTGATTCAATTCGGCGAATCGATTCTTTAGGTTGGTTCGTGTAACTGAACTGGTTCAAAAACTATTTTGATTCGTTTGAGTCGTAGTGTTCCCAGAAGATTAGATGTTGCGTTGTTTATGAACCCATCCCAACATGTCAGTCTCACAGTTGTGTGCCAAACGAACATAAAATACGTATATTTTTAATGGATTGATAATGCAATCGAGTGACTTACAGATGCTTTTAGAATCGGTTCAACTGGATCATTAAAAAATGAATCTGTTCAAAAGAACACCAGCTACTGCCTGAAAGAAATGCGCTCATGCAGCAAGATGACATTTCAGGAAATTTGACAGGAGGTATTTTATGTACTATAACTATACAGTCTTCTGTAAACATGAGGAAATAGGGACCCGAGCAGAAAGGACGGAGAATCGCTGGTGCGTTTTGTTTGTTTATGAATTCATATATACAGTTAAATCTATAAACATTATTTACCGAGATTAGTCTTTTCATTCATTAGCTCGACATGTATGTATGTAAATATAACAGCGTCTTAGTTACATTATACACATTTTTACTGTGTAATTAACTTTTGAATCACCAACATAGAAACTTTATTTTATATGTTGTTGTGTAACTGACCTTAGGACTTTATATAGAAGCTCTTTCAAATATACAAATTGAAGCCCAAATCAAATTTATCAGTCATATTTTATCATTGTTAACATGTCTATATTATGTATTTACTCCCAATATAGTGTGTTTTTGTTTTATCCATTCATTTAGCCTAGTGCAAATGCAAATTAAGTTCATTTTCGAGCTAGAAAATATAATTATTATTATTTTAGGAACACTGATTGCACCTTGTGGATAATTTCATGTAGTCAATGTATTTATTCTTGCAGGTATTATATTTGACGTGTGTAATATCCCACATATGAGGCTCTTCAATGAGGTTCAGAGGGAAAACTGTGTTTTCGAGCAGCTACGTCTCCACATGTCTCTACCGACACCAGCTGTCTGTCCCGGTCCAGTGGAACCTCCACAGAACTTATTGCACACAGCAACAAAGCCCGAAAGATGAGCCGAATAAAATGACGTCTGTGAAAGAGCGCACAGCATCTGCGTTGACGTATGCTGGAGATCTGGGGAAACAATGGGGCCGAAATTTGGTGAAAACCACTACAGTGACCGTCAACTACTGGTGGGAGCGCTATGAAGAGTTTGTCGGGCTTAATGAAGTCCGAGATGCTCAGTCTAATGTCACAGAGGTATGACTCAAAAAATGATGCACTTTTCACTCATGGATTCATTTATATGTCAATGTGAATTATGTATTGCTTTCAGGCTGAAAAGGCCTTCATGATCGCCAGAGGAATCGTCAGAGAAGCGCACACCAGCCTGGAGGCTCTACAGGTCCGGCTGAAGGAAGTGAGGGACCGTTTGGACCGCGTGTCTCGTGAAGAGGCACATTACTTGGAGTTAGCCACTCTCGAACACAAGCTACTGCAGGTGAGGTGACCTAGAAATGTACAGTAACGCATTCATTCCTTTAAAGGGGTGGTTGATTATGATTTCACTTTTCTAACTTTAGTTAGTGTGTAATGTTGCTGTTTGAGCATAAACAACATCTGCAAAGTTACAACGCTCAAAGTTCAAAGCAAAAGGAGATATTTGCTTTTAAAGAAATTGTTTTTTAAGGACTACAACAAACGACTGGTAGAGACTACACAACATTCCTCCCGGGTTAGTGACATCACTAACCCTAAAATTTACATAAACCCGCCCCCGGGAACACGGTTTATAGATTATCAAGACAGAATATGCTAATCAGTGACTACAAGATAACTACACATAAGCTACATAAATTCATCAACTAACCATTCAGAAATTTTGTCACTTCTTCTTGAGTCTCTCCATCTTTCTGACTCTGGTTTGAATATAAAAGGCTAAAAGTTTTTGAAAATGTCATGTAAAGTTTTTGAAGCTCCGCCCCCTGTGCTGGGAGAAGCAGCTCATTTGCATTTAAAGGGACAGACACAAAACGAGACGTTTTTGTTCACCCTCAAAAAGTGACAACTTTAACATGCTATATAAACATATCTGTGGGGTATTTTGAGCTAAAACGTAACATACACACTCTGGGGACATCAGAGATTTATTTTACATCTTGTGAAAAGGGCATTATACCGCCCCTTTAAAAAATAAGTCTGTTGTTGAAATAAGTCTCTTCTGCTCATCAAACCTGCATTTATTTGATCAAAAATACAGAAAAAACACTAATATTGTGAAATAGTATTCCAATTTAAAATAATGGTTTTCTATTTTAATATACTTTAAAATAGAGTTTATTTCTGTGATTCAAAGCTGAATTTTCAGCATCATTACTCCAGTCTTCAGTGTCACATGATCCTTCAGAAATGAAAACAGTTGTGCTGCTTAATATTTTTTTTATAACCTCTGAAACTTTTTTTAGGATTCTTTGATGAAGAAATTTAAAAAAAAAAGGACAGCATTAATTTTAAATAGAATTATTTTGTAACAATATACAGTACTGTTCAAACATTTGCGGTCAGTAGTTAATACTTTTATTCAGCAAGGATGTGTTAAATTGAAAGAAAAGTGACATTAAAGATTTACATTGTTAGAAAAGATTTCTATTTTGAAGAAATGCTGTTTAACTTTTTATTTATAAAAAATCCTGAAAAAAGTATCACAGTTTCCAAAAAAATAGTATAAAATCATCATATTAGAATGCTTTCTGAAGGATCATGTGACACTGAAGACTGGAGTAATGATGCTGAAAATTCAGCTTTGATCAGAGGAATAAACTCTATTTTAAAGTATATTAAAGTAGAAATCCATTATTGTAATAATATTTCACAATATTACCGTTTTTTCTGTATTTTCGATCAAATAAATGCAGGTTTGATGAGCATAAGAGGCTTCTTTCAAAAACATTCAAATTAGTAATGTTTCTAATCTTTTGACTGGTACTGTATTGATTGCACCTTCTCTTTAACGTTTTTATCGTTTGCAGGAAGAACGGCGCTTCAGAACGGCGTATGAGAACGCAGAAGGCGCCGAGCGAGAGAAGTTCGCGCTCTTCTCGGCTGCGGTCCGAGCAAGCCACGAAAAAGAAAGGACCAGGGCCGAACGTACCAAAAACTGGTCCGTGATTGGTTCGGTGTTGGGCGCCGTCATTGGTGTGATGGGCTCCACTTATATAAATCGGGTACGTTTGCAGGAACTCAAGAGCTTGTTGCTGGAGGCCCAGAAGGGGCCGGTGAGTCTTCAGGAAGCCATTAAGGTCCAGGCCAGCATGCATAAAATGCAACAAGACGAACTCAGCAACCTCATCGACTCCCTCAGGGTGAGTGCGAAAGGAGGCGTGGAAGATACGAAAACAGTCAAGCAAACATTCGTCCCGCCAGCGACTGCCATCGTCCCATCCTCAGCATCCAGTGCCTCAGAAGAAGCGCTTCAAGAGATTCTCCAACACAGCCAACGAGCCCGAGGGCTCATGGAGAGCCTGAAGCCACAGCTGGAGCAGCTGGAGGAGGGCGTCGGGAAGGTCGGGACGGAGATACAAGCGGTGAAGACCACCCTGCAGTCTCGGCCCTTGGAGAGGCCGGTCATTCAAACACGAGACACTCAGCTGTTTGTCTGCGACACAGAGATAGTCGTTCAAGGCCTCGGTCACACTGAGAAAAGACTGGAGGCGCACATCAACAAAACGAGTCTGTACAATACAGTCCTGACCTGTGCCGCGTTCGCTGTGACTGTGCCAGTTCTGTACATTATGTTGAGAGGTACTTGAAAAGTGTGCAGGCAATGTGCAGGCACTTTAGGGGCCAACACACTATGATAATAATGTAACTAAAGAGTACAATTATTGCTCACGGTTGTGAAAGATTAAATATTGTCAATACTAAAAATCAATGTTTTATGTTCATTCTTTGTTATACTTTCTTAATGCTACATTGGTGGTGGTTGAGGAGATTCTCCCTTCTATGTGAAGCGCTTTGAGTGCCCAAAGCGCTATATAAATGTAATGAATTATTTTTTAAACTGTAAAAATCGAGTTAGTTTTATTGTAAACTTGTAAAATATGGACTTAAATGTATTAACTGTGGACTAAAATACCCACCTGAGGAGTCACAGAGGCTCTTGTGTGTCTCGTTACTGTTGATCCAATTGCTTATTTTGAAGCAAAATGTGATCGTTCACTGTCAAATTGTGCTTTGTCTAGTTTTATTTTTCTAACGATCCTAACATGTCTGTCCCTTTCCACGGGTCGAACCAATGAGCGTTCAGATCAGAGTTACGCAGTTGCCAACGGACCAATCACAGTGCTCTGACTCTCTTCCTCAATTAATATTCATAGCGTTTCTCGCGCGCTTAGTGATCACATGGGTAATTTCGCGCGAAAAGTCAGTCTTCCCGGGAAAAACTAGTCTTCAGTCGAGCTGCTGTTTAAGACGGACGTGAGAACATGGCGGTGAGTGTGTTTTGTATATCATCTAACGTTATTTATATGTAAACAAGCCATTTAAGCCATAGTTTAAATGTGTTTTAAAGTATTTGACTTTTGCAAACGTGTCCGTGATTATGTGTGAAATGTGCATGGCACATACAAGTATTATTTAGTAGTAGGTCGATAATGCAATGTAATGATCTAGATTGAACAATAAACTCGATATAATATACAAACTCGAACAAATGTGCGTTTACATTTGCACAAAAGTCATTTTAATTCGAGTTTTGCATATTTATTTTTCTGTAACTGTCAAATCATTGAACTTAGGCCTGTTAAAAAGCCGACCAGAATTATACACACACACACAAAAAAAACATTTCTTGTTTTTAACTGAAAAGCTCCTACACTGACATGTTGAATTTTTTAAGCTATTGTGTTGTAAAGGGTTAAGCCAGTCTAAAAAAAAAGGTCCCACGTGGGTTAAACTAGATTCTTTGTATAACTTGTGGTTTCAAGTGAGTGTGTGTTCTTGTGTAGGATGATAGCACTCATAGCAGAGCATCAGTTTTTTAAGTGTTGTGCTTAAGTTAGTTTCAGTATTAATACCTCAGCCTGATCTAGTTACACTTGTGCATTTTAAGTCGCTTTCAGTCTGTCCTTTGACATCCAATTCTTGTGGAAAGATTTTAGTTTTATGTAACACTGACATTTTTTTTGCTTCAAAACAGGATTCCTCCGAGTCGTTTCAGATGGCCACCAGCCCCACGCGTGGCTCCCGGCGGGGTGACCTGACCTCCAGCCCCGGCAGAGACCTGCCCCCGTTTGAGGACGAATCCGAGGGGATCCTGGGAGAAAACATTCCCAATGAGGACGACGGAGATGGAGAGGAGCTGATCGGAGATGGGATGGAGAGGTGAGAGATAACGTGTGTGTCTTTGTGATGGTCTGCAGATCAACAGGGGGGATTGTTAGGGAGGAACCTCATGAAACGTCTCAAAAACATGTCCAGGTCGTGCATCATCCCAAAATAATAACACTTTAAATGCATGGCCTAGCAATTAAAATTGTGCTTAAAAGAGTTGAAATGCTGATGGAGTGATATGAAAGTCTAAAAAGCCAAATGACTATTTTATTAATAGATATGTTTCTATATTTGTATGTTTGTTTAGTTGATCACCATGTAGATAGCTTTGCTGCTGACATGGCATTCAAAAAATAGTAAATATTTTTAATGCAAATTTTGGGATATTGCATAAAAACATTGGATGAAGATGCTCATAACTTCCAAAAAAGAAGACATGTTCGTGAACTACAATTACGTAAATCTCACTGCACACTAGGGGTGGGCGATATGAGCAAAAAATCATATCACGATATTTTTCACTGTCCGGACGATATCGATATTATATCGCGATATGAGAAAAAAAAAATTGGAATCACCAATTCCAATTTTTTTTTTTGTGCCATTTTTTTTCTCAAAAAGTGCAAACATGCAACATGAGGTAGGCCTGAATGCACTTGTTATGTCTTTCCACTTTTTGCTCGTCTTGTCATAATGAGAACCGGCAGCGAATGAAGACTTTATTGATTTCTGAGTGAGAGCCGTCTTCGGGTGTGCTCTGTCTCCGGGAATATCTGTTGTTATAAAACGGTTAGTTCCAATCCTTGATTCTGATTGGTCAATAGCTGTGCTTTATTCACGATAAAACACGGCTATGACCGCTTCACCCAACGGTTCTATGTATCACTACACAACACCCCTAGCAACCACTCTTAGCAACTTAAACAGATGTTTCATCTCATTGATATTGTTCATTTAAAGCTAGAGCAGAGCATTGTGAGAGATCGAGTAAGCGAGTGTACCTGCATTTACAGTAGACGTAGCATTTTCCTTCAGGTCAGTCCTATATTCATAATAAAAAAATGCGTTTGAATGTCCGCTGCATATTTTGTCCTTTTAACAGTCATGGGGTTTTCCGTGCATAACGTTAGTCATCTGTCAGTTGCGTCTGTCTTCTCCGTGATCACAAGTTCGAGTCCTTTCAAAAGCCTTCTCTACAGACTCACTCACTCACTCACTCACTCATAAAGACAGTCTTTGCCGCCATCTATTGGCGAAATAATATATGTAACTTCTGTTGCTGTTCACGTTCCGGGACTATTTTTTCCAGCGGAAGGCAGGCTTTTAGTGATTTTACTTCATGAAAGTTGCATAGATACATATTTTTCGGCTTTAATATTTTTATTGTGTGGCAACCGTTTTATAAAAGCAATAAGGTACTCGAGGCAAGTGCTGTATCGTGACTAAGTAACGGCTGAAGGGGTTGCAGGCACTCCGCTTCGCGTCGTGCCTAACAACGCCCTCCAGCCGTTACTTATTCACGATACAGCACAGCCTCTCGTACCTTATTGCTTACTTATAGTTTTGCTTTTTTAAATTAGTTTTTATTTTAATATCGTTTTCAATTTTGCTTTAAATTTCAGTTTAGTTTTAGCTAGTTTCATTAATGGTTTTATTAGTTTTTATTTAGTTTTATTTTGCATTTCTATATAGTTTTTATTTTATTTAGTTTCAGTTTTAGTAATTATAGTTTAGCTTTAGCAGAGCGAGCAGAACACTTCCAGTGTAGACCAAAGCGAGACGTTTAATTTAAGTTTAATGTTTGCACAGATTACAGTTAACTCTTATGCAGACATCTTAATAATAAAAATAAAATAATGGTTTGAGATTGAACAAAGCACCAAATAAATAAAACTTAAAAGTATACAAGAAAAAAAACAATGAAAATTTTCATACAAACTAATTCATTAGTGTAAGGAGACAGAATAAAGGCCTACAGTTTGTACAGTATAAAACCCATTACGTCTATGGAGAGTCCCCACAAAGATAGTGGACCAGTGTGTGTGTTTGCGCGCTTATGTGTGTGTCGTGTATATGCGCGCGCTTATGTGTGTGTCGTGTCCTGTTATTCATAGCCTAACGTTACATTGCGGGGAAATGTCTCCACGTGGATAATATTATTAGCAGTAAATGTTTTGTAAAAACAAAGATAATAATAGCAGTTTTCAACCTTCATGAAAACATGACATCTCAAACATACAGAAGCCACAAAAAAACTTTAACGTTTTTTTGTGCTTGACGAACTTGTTTTGGTGTTGCACCCGCGTCTCGCAAATGAAACGGCATTCTAAAAATGCTGCGCTCCAGTTAAAAGTCAAACTTGCGTCTCATTACCTTGTTATTTCCCATTCCACCGCAAAAGATGCATCCTTTATGAACAGCCGCTTCGCACTAGCGATGTGTTCTACGGTACGGTCCTTCATTGAACGCGTCACAGGACAGCGGTTAATCGCCTCAGCAACTTCACGCGTATGAAGCGCCAAATCAGCCATTTCCTTAAACAGCGTATTCGATTCTGTATCGTCAGTGTTAACAATTGTAAAGAGTTGGCTACCAAATTGAACAAAACAATATAACTGCAAAATTTGAATTTATGAATACGGTATCCTCGGTATCGCAAAATCCATATCATGGCACAACATAATACCGGTATTCACGTTCATACCGGTATAGCGCCCACCCCTACTGCACACAGTTTTAGTCATTCTGTAATGCCTGAGCCAGTGTCTGTCACTAAAATGAATTGGTATAATAATCTCCCAGAACCGTCACACACATCTCCACTCTCAAACATCAGGCATCCGAACACAAGATCGCACAACAGCATTTCTTATTGCGTTTTGCCTGCGAGCTCTGAGGTGCAAGTCATTTATTATACAGGGAAAAAGAGCCATAGCGGCATAACCATTTTATTATTGATACTTTGTGCCAGTTTACCAGGAAATGATGATTTTATTCTCTTCCACAAACACGGATATTGGAATTGGCACGAATATTTAATGTGATACTCCACTTTTTTTGTTAAATTGGCAACTTTGCATGAAAACAAGTTGGCTTTGAATGAAAGCATCTGCTAAATGAATGTAAACGTAGCTGACGAGAGTATTTTTCACAGAGACTACCGCGCCATCCCGGAGCTGGACCGGTATGAAGTGGAAGGTCTGGATGAGGATGAAGATCTCAGTGAACTCTCGCCCGGAGCTCGGGCCGAAGCTGAAGCGGCCATGAGGCGGCGGGACAGGGAACAGGGCCTCGGCATGGGCCGCATCGGGCGCGGACTCCTCTACGGTGGGCGCTTTAGGCATTGCTAAATAACACTTAACTTTACTGCAAACCACTGAAGATAACAGCTAATGTAGGGCTGCACGTTTAATTGAAATAAAACCAAAATCGGCATATGGCTTAGTGCGATTGATCAAATGATGAGTGAAGCGCGGCACTGTGTTCATTTACACGCGAACAGCTTAGTGCGAAATGTTTGAAAATGAAGACGGCTATAAATGTTAGTATTGCAAGTTTTAATGTAAAACAAAAAAATTATTTTGTTTCTTAATTACATTTTTTTTACAGTGAAATTACAGTAATTTTGTTTTTGTAATGATTCCATACATTACAAAAATTTAAAATTGTTTATATATATATACTGTAATATATGGTATATAATATATGGTACATAGTATATAATATATAGTATGGTATATAATATATGGTACTATATATATATATATACCTAATAGTGTGTGTGTGTGTATATATACATGCATGCCATATACCATATATTATAAACCTATATAACAGTGTGTATATATATATTAGTAATTTTACCATATATCACAATAATTAAAAAAAATTGGCCAAATTGTGCAGCCCTACCAACTCACATAGCCAGTCTGGACTGAAAATCGCAATTATTTCTTTCCCCAAAATGTGTGTAGACATAAGTCAATATCAGTGTATAAATTGTCATTAAACCATAGTCTAACTGTATTTGTCTCTGTGATGTACAGACAGTGAAGACGAGGACGACAAGCGGCCCACGAAGAGGCAGCGTGTTCTTGCGGAGAGGGCAGCGGATGGCGTGGCGCTGGAGGGCGAGGATGAAGAGATGATCGAAAGCATTGAGAACCTGGAGGACATGAAGGGCCACACGGTCCGGGAGTGGGTCTCGATGGCCGCCCCGCGCCTGGAGATCTACCACCGCTTCAAGAACTTCCTGCGCACGCACGTGGACGAGCACGGACACAACGTGTTCAAAGAGCGCATCAGCGACATGTGCAAAGGTGGGTGGTGGACGGTCATCTGGGAAAACCATAGACGAAAAACAATGGACGTAGTGTACGTGACATCACTCATAGGTTTCTAAAGAGCATTTCTGAAGCCCAAAGTGGGCGGAGCTGGACGTCGCCATCTTTATATTGCATCACTCCTTGATAAATGAAAATGGGCAAAGAGGCGGATTAGCTCATAGATATCCATAATAAAGGCTAGATGTCTCGTCCGCGCTGCTGGCTAATGGAGGTCGACGTCCACACCTGGCGGCCATCTTGTCACAGGCAGCTCGCTCACTCTACATTGTGTTTTAATGGTGCATGTACTTTTTAAATAACCATAACTTGCTCAATTTTCTACCGATTTTCAAACGGTTTGGTTTGTTATAAACGTCAGAGATGTAGTTATGACACTGCATACTTATGAATAATAAGTGTATAAATAAATAATCATCCAGAATTATAGCCACGTTAATAACGTTTGTAAGAAACCAAACTATTTTTGTAAATCCGTCAAGATTTCAACGAGATAAGAGTATTTGTGTTCGTGCTGATCACTCATCTTACATCAGGCACCACAGAGCCCGCCTGTGACAAGATGGCCGCCGGTGATGACGATAGAGACTCCGCCGTAAGACATCAAGCCTTTATTATGGATATCTATGGATTAGCTGAGGTGGCGTGACGCTAACAGACAGCAGACAAACGGCTAGTAGTGACATCAGCGGTAATCCACCTGTCACTCAAGTGGCCATGCCCTTAATTATGGAGAACTTTAAGGCTTAATATTATTTAAACGGATGAGTTATAAAAAAATTCACCCCATCACAGTTTTCATGAAGGGCAAAATGACCTATATAGACCAAAAGCACTTTTTGCACCAGGCTATAAACATGTTTTTTTCTGCTGTAAAGTTGGGCATATTAACATGGGGGTTTATGGGATTGACTCTCTTTTGCAGCCTGTCTCTAGTGGGCAGTCGATGAACTGCAGTTTAAGTCTCTTCCGTGTTGGTTTCACGAGCGAGACTGGAAGGCTGCCGCTTGAGGAAAACCATATTGTATAATCCAGACGTTTGACATGATTTTGTGATGTCTTCAGAAAATAAGGAGAGTTTGCTGGTGAACTATGAGGAGCTGGCGTCCAGGGAGCACGTGTTGGCGTACTTCCTGCCGGAGGCTCCCGCGGAGATGCTGAAGATCTTCGACGAAGCCGCGAAGGAGGTGGTGCTGGCCATGTACCCCAAATACGACCGCATCGCACACGAAATCCACGTCCGCATCGGCAACCTGCCGCTGGTGGAGGAGCTGCGATCGCTCCGGTACGAGCAAACCCACTCCTGTTGAGCTTTAGCACTCTTGCTGCTTCAATATAGATCATTTATAGCGGTGTAACGAGACCCTCATGTCACGATTCGATACTGAACTCACGATACGATATTATCGTGATACTCCAAAACATGATAAAAGCTTAACAAAAATGGACTGTTGATTAAAATGCTAATTTGGTGTTACATTGTGGGTGTAATGATTAGGTTTTGACTTGGTGCTGGAAACCCAAAGCACAGGACAATAGAGACACCAGGATAACAATATTCATGATTCTGAAGCTGAAAATACAGAATTATTTTAGATGAATATGCTTGCACTCTTTCACTGATAAGATATATTTAATAAAATGTAGCACTTTTTACTGGTAACATCAGACTTTTGGCATTATCAGGACCCACAAATATTCCCCCATTGCATTATTATACATTATATTCAACATTTAAATCCTTTAAATCCTCGCTTGTCTGGCTTATGCTTCTCTGAGCTATGTCTGACCTTTGTATTTTGAGCACTTCTTGCGTTGTTTTTGCCTCTTCACGATGACTCGCTTTGTTTAGTCCTCAGTTGTAAGTCGCTTTGGATAAAAGCGTCTGCTAAATGACTAAATGTAACATTATATATAGTAGTGTAATGTAGTACTGACACTAAAACTCTAAAAACTTGATTTTTTCTCACAGTAATTTTCATATTGGTTGAACTATACACAGTTCGTTGGACCATTTTTCCTGCCGACCAAAAGTTCGTTATTTCAAATGTAGGCGCGCTCATGATGTAAGAGACGCTGGCGTGACCACAACATTGCCCAACATCAAATGGCAAACGTAATGTAAGCGTAACGAAACCACTCTTTATTGTGTGTTTGACGGACCGTTTATCAGTTTGGACCAATGCAGCGCGAGCCGATCTTCATCATCAGCACTGTTACTACACAGAGGAATCCAGTAAAGAAAGCATTTGAATTCGCCACTGAAGTAATAACATCGCTGCGAGATCCAGTGAGAAACATTCGCATTTCTCCTAGGGCTGTGCGATATGGCCAAAAAATCATATCTCGGTATTTTTTGGTTAAATGGCGATATACGATATATATCTCGGTACTTTCTACGTTTTTCTATTTGGATAAAGAAAATCTGTATTTATTTAAAAAAAAAAAATTCACATCCTGCTCAATGATTTCCAAACAATGGTGATATTGAAGGATATGGAAACAAATATAGTGAATGTAATGTAGGCTATGCAGTATGCAATATATTATGTGCAAAAAGGTGGTTAAATCACATTACATTGTAACATTACAAACTAAAAACAAATATAATTCTTTTGTTTTTAAAATGACTTAAGGCTAAACTAAAAATGAAAATAAAAACAAAAGCACAAACTAATTATATTAGCCTGCATTTGATTACCCCATTATAATGGTCACTTTCATAAAAATATACTTGTAGGTTTAAAATTCCACATATGGCACATTTATTGTCTCCCAACAACAAATATTTTAGCAATAGCCTATGTATATTTTAGTCAGAATTATTGCGCTACTATTCTATTGTGCTCGTCTGTTTGGCGCGCGTGCGTGCGGCGGCGCTCATTAACGGAAGCTTGAATTTTAGCGGAGATTCACTTGCAGAAGCTCGTCCTCTCCTGACAGTGAAATGGACATATTTGTTTGATTTTCTAACATTTACAGATGGAGAATATACCTGTGAAATGTAAGTTAAGCACTGAGGAAAGCACCACGTCTCAAACGCATTAAACAGCGCAAGTATTTATCTGTCAGTCAGCAACAGTCTCTGTCAGAGCATCTGACAGGGCAAGCTGCTTTAAACTTGTTAACTAAATCTTACCAGTTATTTTAAAGCGCTTAATATAAGCTTGTGTCATGTTTAGGACAAATTGTAGGCTACCATACACTTTCACTGCAGGAGCTCACACTGCGTCCTCCGCTATTTTTCAGATGTGCTCGTATCAAACTACTGTATCGATATAAACGGTATCGCCTCATTCCATATCGTGGGGATAAGAAATATCAATATATTGTACAAACTCGATATACCGACCAGCCCTAATTTCTCCGTTATCAGTGGTGGACAGTAACGAAGTAAATGTAATTCGTTACTGTACTTAAGTAGCTTTTTTGCGTATCTGTACTTTACTCAAGTATTTAAATTTTGGGAGACTTTTACTTTAACTCCACTACATTTCAAAGTCAAATATCTTACTTTTTACTCCACTACATTTTCAAAATCAGTCGTTCCTTTTTATTTATGAGTGGATAAAAACGTAACTGGTCAAACGAGCCACCAATGAATCACAGTACAGCGCGCGCGCGCTTTGTTTTGCCTTGGCGGAATCTACTAATCGCGAACCAGGGGTGCGTTTCCCAAAGCCAACTATGGTCGCAAGTTCCGTCGTTAACAATAGAGTTCAATGGAAATTGCGATCATAGTTGGATAACGATGCTTTCGGGAAACGCACCCCAGAGCCGTTAAATATGAGAGTTGCGAACATAGATGTGACAGTGATCTCGCCGACGCGCGGTCACGTTATTCGTGTGGCTCTCAATAGTTCCAAACAAATCGCGTTGACAATGATTTTAAGCGGGACAGAGAGTAGGAGCTATTATTGCAGCAATTATCGGTAAGTATTGACGCATAATGTACTGCTTACGTTGCCACTAAAATGACTTGCATATAATAGCTTTTTTTTCTGGGGAGTAGCCTAGCAGAAACACTGCATTAATACGTTTTTGGGTTTAATTTTGGAGGGAATTGGCTGCTCCCATAACATATAGAATATATATATATATATATATAGGCTATATATAGCCTATATATGTATGTGTGTGTGTGTGTGTGTGTGTGCGCGCGTGAATGTGTGTGTGTGTGTGTGTGTGTGTGTCTGTGTGTGTGTATGTGTCTGTGTGTGTGTGTGTGTGTGTGTGTGTGTGTGTATATATATATATATATATATATATATATATATATATATATATATATATATATATTTAATGGCGTTGTGCAGGTTTATGTGAATGTATCTTAACATTAAGATGTTAATAATTATGACCATAGGCGCTGGAGAAAAATATATACAGTAAATACTGTAAATGTTTTATACCTTATGGGAACAGTCCCCTTCCCTCCAAAATTAAACACACAAAAAATTTATTCAATTCAAATATATATACATACATACAGTATATATATATATATATATATATATATATATATATATATATATATATATATATATATATATCATACTAATTCATGTCATTTCATTAATAGATTGGTGTGCCAAGAGTGACATTAGTCTTCACTTAGACTGAGTTAAGCAAGAGTCTTGTGACAAATTATAATAGGACATTATAGCCATAAAAAAAAAAAATCAAAGTACTTGGATACTTAAGTACATTTGAAGACAAATACTTTTGTACTTTTACTCAAGTGAATGTTTAAAGGCAGCACTTCTACTTTTACTTGAGTAATATTTTACCTTGAGTATCTTTACTTTTACTCAAGTACATGGTATGTGTACTTCGTCCACCACTGTCCGTTATTAACCCTTAAAGACCTGGACCATTTTTGGAGCACCTGCACCGCCTGTTCTTTTCTTTGTTTTTCTAACCCATTATAGCAGTCAGCATCAAGTGCCATATATCATTTTAAACAGGAGAACTTGACGTTTCAATCGATCTCATTTAAATAATCCAATTTAACATTTATTTTATCTTAGAATGGATGAATTTACCAGATTTAAGAAAAACGGCAGCAGATTTTGTGATTATTTTTTATTTTTTTTTTATTTTTACTCAACTCAAACAAATCCTCCTGAAGTTTTTTTTATTTTTTTTAGAAAGCTGTACTTGGATATTCTACATTTCCAGATGTAATTTTGACTACATGTAACAATCCCTAAGCAAGTTATAGACATTTTTTACAACATTATTATAGGTGATTTTCAGTGAAAAGCTGGTATTTTTTATTTACTGACAATTTAGATGTGTCCAAAAAAGTTCAGGAAGTAAAATAAACAGACTGATTGTAATAGAACACTGAAGCAAAATAAACTTTATAAACACACACACACAGACACATATATGAACTACTTTCACTTTACCAAATTTCCAAAGAAAGATGCTAATTGGTCGTGCAAAAGAACAAAAACTATATTTATTGGTTGTGTAGATGATTGTTTCAACCAATCTGGGCATGGGGTGGGACTGAGCATCAACAATCATTCATGATTGGCTCAGAGGAACAACCCACACGGGTTTCTTTGATGAATCAATGCTGATCAAAACTTGATGACGCAATTCACTACGGAGCTTCTGAATGTCCAAACGCGAATAACTGTTCTTAAACATTTAAGAACAACAGTTATTTTTTGCCGCCGCCGGCCGTATAGGTATTTAAGTGTTAACGGATCAAACAGCGCTGACGTGGAAACCAGGAAGAAACATTGTGCCATGAATGAACTATCCAGTGTCCACAGATCAGCAACATTCATCATAGATTTACTGCAGGGTCCGAAATTAACACCCGCCAAGCGCCAAATGCGGGTAGATTTTCCGTTTGGCGAGTAAATCTCAAAAGGCTATCCGCCCCACTGGCGGGTGAATGTTCATACCAAAATAGTAATGTAATAAAATGTTTATAACAATTGCATTTTGTAATGTTATAAAATATCTGGCATGAGGGCTCGGATTTGTTGTGTTTGCCAGTAGGGATGGGAATTGAACTGCTGCGCGTGTGACAGGGCGCAACTGAAGAACGAGCAGAGAGAGAGAGAGCCCCGGTCGCACGCACTCTTTCTCTTCGGACTCGGAGCCAGGCGAAAGTATAAACAAGGCTTGACCGTCTCCTAAGCGCTGTCTTGCTCTCTCTCCCTGGCACATATTGATCAAAATAAATCGACACGATGGTAAAAGGTCGGAAGACCATAGTTTCATGTGGAGCATTCGGATTTGTTTTTCTGAATTACCGCTGGGTGTGAATTGTGCTAAAATACCTTATCTTCTCTGAAAAGCGTTCCGCACATTCAGCTGACATAACCCACACTTTAAATAAACGAAAAAACCTATCCAGGGATTAAATGTTTTCTGTGTTGACACAAATCTTGAGGGATGTCCCAACCGCCGGGATAATCACACAACGCGAACACATCCGATAATGACACGTCCGATTCGCGAACTAATGACTCCTTTGAACCGATTCATTTTAACGAATGGTTAAAACAACTGATATTTCCAGTCCTTCAGTTACTGATCGGATCAGTCAAGAGTAAATGCAGTAGAAAAATAGGCAGAGTAAAACTTTTTTTTGTTGTTGAAATAATATATTATTATTGCATATATTTTATTAAAAATACAATTAATACATTTCATTTGTACAGAACTATTTTCATTGGCACCACCACAAAAATATTATTTTAATGTGTGTAAATTGTGTAATATGCGTGTAAATAAAAGTAAAAATGGAAAATAATAGACCAGAAATATAATGACAAAAATGTTTAAATATACCTATATATAAATTAATGTATATGTGACACAAAAAGGCTGTTTATTATTTTTGGCCGGTAAAAAATATGTGTGGCTGGTGGATTTTTTCATCTACCAGTCCCCGTGGCAGGTGAGCCAAAAAGTTCATTTCGGACCCTGATTTACTGTAGTAACTCTACTAACTGTAACCATGGGAGTTTGGCAGGAATAGTCGGCTATAATGCTTTCAAGTAACATTACGTTGGTTTTATTTCGACATTATCGTTAATACAACTGCTGCCCTCAAATGTTAATCTGAGCTAAATAAACCTTTGTTTATAACTACTACAATATTACATTTCATTTTGTCCAAGGAGCTGTTTTGTTTTATAAGCTCCTAAGAAAAGTCAAGTATAGCTCCATCATTGCTCAAAGTAAAAAAATATCATACTTTATGATGTTAGTTTTAATAAAAATATAAATCAAGGAAATTTCTCTGGCATTTCTTTCTTTTTGCTGTATCGAAAACGTACCAAACCGTGACACAAGTGTATCATATCGAACCCAACCGTGAATTTTGTGAACCGTTACACCCCTACTATCCACATAGTGCGATATATTGTTACACCCCTAATAATCGCTATATTTGTCTATATGGTGTTTGCAGGCAGCTCCACCTGAACCAGCTGATCCGCACCAGTGGGGTCGTGACCTGCTGCACTGGGGTCCTGCCTCAGCTCGGCATGGTGAAGTACAACTGCAACAAGTGTAACTTCATCTTGGGCCCGTTCTTCCAGTCCCAGAACCAGGAGGTGAAGCCGGGCTCCTGTCCCGAGTGCCAGTCGCTCGGACCCTTCGATATCAACATGGAGCAGGTGCGTGAGGAGCATCATTACCCGTACAGATGAAGGCTGATGTTATGAAACGCACATATCTAGCTCATTTTCACCTCCAAATCAAAGAAAAACTGTTCTTGCAGAAAGAAAATTAAGTCTTTTTTTTTAATGAGCATTAATAATTTTAGTTTTTTTGCTTTATTTTTATGGCACTTAAGCACCTTTTCACAATTAAATTAAAATATTAGTTATGTCTGCCTTATACATTAAAATTCATGCCACAATATACTATAGGATCAGTGTAAATTCAGTACAATTACCACTAATGTGGCAACACTTTAGGATCCAGTTCTCTCTTTTACCCACGACTTTTGCCTCGATGAACTCCTAATTTCTGCTTACTGATAGTTAGTAATGTAGTTGTTAAGTTCAGGTATTGCGTAGGATTAAGGGATGTAGAATAAGGCATTAATATGTGCTTTATAAGTACTAATAAACAGCCAATGTCTCATTAATATGCATGCTAATCAGCAACTAGTTAATAGTGAGAATTGGACCCTAAACTAAAGTCTTAACAAACCTGTATATAAATTATATTTTAAATGTACACATTTTTATGTATGTGTATATTACTAATACAAATTAAATGTAAATTATATATTATTACTATCTATATATATATATATCTATCGATTTCTATATAAAGAACACTTAAATAAAATAGTGCATATAGCATTTGTGTCTTCAGTTATTTGGTTACATAACATGTTCTTGACCGTTTTCATGAGGTTCATCCATATTTGTTATTTCACCTGATCCAAATTTTAGAGGTTAAAATATCCAAAACTATTTTATGTATGAATTTAGTGTTTATATTATTAAATAACAAGCTAATATATATATTAGAAATGAAATTCTCTCTGCCTAAGATCCTTGCTTGTGCCTTCATGTACACGTGTTGACGAGACGAACCCTAATCTCGGTTGTGCCAGCTGTTGCCATGGCAGCTCTCTGTTCTGCGGATGTTAACTAGCGTTCTTGCCTTCATCAGACCGTCTATCAGAACTACCAGCGAATCACCATTCAGGAGAGTCCTGGGAAAGTGGCGGCGGGACGCCTGCCTCGCTCCAAAGACGCCATCCTGCTGGCCGACCTGGTGGACCACTGCAAACCTGGAGACGAGATCGTGAGTCCACACACACACACACACACACACACACACACACACACCATTACTGTTTAATCCTCTAATAAACCAGCCGAACTCAGCAATCCTTCACCGGCACTGGAGATGACAGATTTGAGGCATAAGATGAAGTTCGTAATTAAACGTGGACTTTAAAACCTTTTTGAACATTAAATATCTTTTTGGAAAAAAAAAAATCACAATATTGAACTATATTCACATAACTACGTAATAAAACATGTACCCAAATATTTCAATTTCAACCTGTAAAAAAAAAAAAAACTTAAGTTTTAAATAATTTCACTATAACTATATCAAATAATATTAAAGCAAAATATGCCCCTCTAAATGTATGCATTCCCAATATAACAAATATTTGAATATATAGATTTAAATAAAATATACCCTAATGTGTTTTGGCAGGAGCTCACAGGAATCTACCACAACAACTACGACGGCTCCCTCAATATGGCTAACGGCTTCCCTGTGTTCGCCACCGTAATCCTGGCCAATCACATCGCTCGTAAGGATGAGGGCGTGGCCGTGGCGGAGCTCACCGACGAAGACATCAAAGCCATCATGGCTCTGTCCAAAGACGAACGCATCGGAGAACGGGTGCGTGATGCTCACACACTTCCACAGTTTAATGCGCATCTGAAGGTTTCTCCAGACTAAGCTTTCATTTTCCTCGTACAGATTTTCGCAAGTATTGGTCCTTCCATCTATGGGCACGAGGACATTAAACGCGGCCTGGCGCTCGCTCTGTTCGGCGGCGAAGCCAAAAATCCAGGTATCTTCATCTTTCACAACTGTTACTTTAAATATTAGTGCTGGGCAACGATTAATCGTGATTAATCACATCCAAAATAAAAGTTTGTTTACAGGTGAAACTAAAAAAATTAGAATATCGTGCAGAAGTTTATTTTATTTCAGAAAATTCAACTTAAAAGGTGAAACTAATATATTATATAGACTCATTCAAAGTGAGATTTCAAGCCTTTATTCGTTATAATTTTGATGATTATGGCTTACAGCTTATGAAAACCTTTTCACAATATTCTAATTTCTAATTTGGGGTTTTCATAAGCTGTAACCATAATCATTAAAATTATAACGAATAAAGACTTGAAATCTCACTTTGAATGAGTCTATATAATATATAAGTTTCACCTTTTAAGTTGAATTACTGAAATAAATGAACTTTTGCACGATATTTATATTTATCGAGTTTCACCTGTACATTATGTGTGTATTGTGTATAATTATTTGGTGTATATATAAATACACACACGCATGTATATATTTAAGGAATATATGCATGTATATACTGTATATATAGTTATATTTATATATTTAAGGAATATATGCATGTATATACTGTATATATAGTTATATTTATATATTTAAGGAATATATGGATGTATATACTGTATATATAGTTATATTTATATATATGGAATATATGCATGTGTATACTGTATATATAGTTATATTTATATATATGGAATATATGCATGTATATACTGTGTATATATAGTTATTTATATATATATATATATATTTTTTTTTTTATGAATAACAATTTTTTCTTAAATATATACATGCATGTGTGTATTTTCATATATATATTACTAAATAATTATACACAGTGACAGTACACACATACATTATGACAACTTTTATTTTGGATGCGAGTAATCATTGCACAGCCCTGTTAAATATACGAGTCTGGTACTGTATTTTCTAGCAGATGAAGCTTGGCTTGGTTCAAGTGAGTGATTGTGTCTCAACAGGCGGGAAGCACAAGGTGCGCGGCGACATCAACGTCCTCCTGTGTGGAGATCCAGGCACGGCCAAGTCCCAGTTCCTGAAGTACGTGGAGAAGATTGCGAGCCGGGCGGTGTTCACTACGGGACAGGGCGCCTCCGCTGTGGGTCTGACGGCTTACGTCCAGCGCCATCCCGTCACTCGAGAGTGGACGCTCGAGGCGGGAGCGCTGGTGTTGGCGGACCGAGGAGTCTGTCTCATCGACGAGTTTGATAAGGTGCGATAACGTTTGAGTTAGCAGTTTGTAGCTTTGACCCTCTGGTGCTCTTGAACGAAACATTTTACATTTGTCTTTTACTTCATCGGAATGGTACAAAACTTGTTAAATGTTTTGGCACTTGCTGTGTGAACACAAAATAAATCATGGACATGATTCGAACAGGTTAAATGGTCCTGTAAAAAATAGTTACACTTGCATTGTTTGTGATAAAAAATTAGCGCATTGGAAATGAATGGGAAACAAGTTTGGAAACTTGAAACTGACTGAAAGCGGGTTTTTTTATTTTAGATATCAAGCTCAAATTTTGAACACAACTTTAGATTTATGGCTTTGATTTTCTCACAATTTTAGAGTAAAACATGTTTTTGGAAAATACAAAAATTCTGTAACTTAAGTTCACTTTTTAATACCTTTTTCACTTTGAAAAGAGATTTACGCAACTTAAATCTGTATTTTTGAATTGTTTTCCTAACAATAAACGTAAAACTAGCTTGTTTTTTTTTTAAGTACACTTTTTTTCACTTCAGCAATAATCTGCCAAATGTCGTCTTTGAAAAGAGATCAAACTGAAATCTAAAGCATTCAAGATTTATGATTTACAAGATTTAAATTGGAAATGTAATTTTCAGGTCTATGCTCAAAAAGTGAGTAAATGGATAATAAATACAGCGTAAATATAATTTAGTACCAAAAAAATCCCCTACAAATACAAAATATGAAATAAAAAACAGTATCTAACTAAAACGGTACATTATTTACATTGAAAAAAAAAAAATTCAGTCACTTTTTGAGCAACACCCGAAGAGCACCAGAGGGTTTTGATGCAGTTCCACCAATTTTTGAGTCCATATTGCAATGTTTTGGTGAACACCCGAGTGACCGTGTAAGTGTGCTCTGTAGATGAACGACCAGGACAGGACCAGCATCCACGAGGCCATGGAGCAGCAGAGCATCTCTATTTCTAAAGCTGGGATCGTCACGTCGCTACAGGCTCGCTGCACCATCATCGCCGCCTCCAATCCTATCGGTGCGTTCTGGGACTGGTGACGGAGCGGTTTAATAAAACTCTAATGAGGGTCATAACTTCAATTCTGCCGTGGGCACTTTGAGTTGCATGTTAATCCATAGCGCAGTCAGGTTTTAAATGACTTCCTGCTGGGCTAAACGTAGCAGCGGCGCTTCTGACACCATTCATTTTTCTCATGAAACTCTTCTTTCTTTTTAAAGGTGGGCGCTACGACCCGTCTCTCACGTTCTCTGATAACGTGGACCTGACGGAGCCCATCATTTCTCGATTTGACGTTCTGTGCGTCGTGAGAGACACCGTCGACCCTGTCCAGGTGAGTCAATATCTCGTTAATATGCATGCTAATACGCAACTAGTTAATAGTGAGAATTGGACCCTAAACTAAAGTCTTACCAAAAATGATATATAAACCTGTTTATAAGGTTATATTTTGAATGTACAAATTAGGGCTGTCACTTTTACGTCTCAAAAATCGATCAGGATTTTTCCACAAGTGTTCATTGAATCGATTGTAAAATAGATTTTCCATGTCTAAAGACGTTTCCATTTTCAACACCAAATACAGGCAAATCCACGGACACCTAACAGGCATGAGAACGAGCGTAAAGAGGCGCTTGAGACGCGCACAAGTCGCAATATTTCTGATGATTTATTGGCGTGATGTTTCGTGCACAATGACAAACAGGAGCGCAACATTCAGGGATTGAAATTAACTCCCTCGACCCTGCCAAACGCGGGTAAAAATGAACTTTGGCGGGAAACGCTGTCAAATCACGAGCCAATCTGGCGTGTTTCTGTGTTTACTCAGTTTGCTGTGGAAGTTCGTGTAAGACAAATCTGCGCGGATTTAGCGCAAATACGCAACTCGTGATCCTCACGATATATTTAATACAGCGTATCGCACAGAATCTGCGCATTTCTGGCTTACTTGAACACACACGTCACTAAGCAACAAATAACGGCGCGCTTGTTCAATTGCATTGAAGTAATAGCGAATTTGGTGAACAGAAAAGACATTATTTTCCAGCATCCTACATGCTCTGATACTGTATTGATCTGTCCACCTAAAACACATTTTAAAAAAAGAAAGAAAAAAAGGCCGTTAAAATCGATTCCCTATTTTCGTTTTCGAAACTTGTGTTGGTTGTTCCGATCGATTGTGCAATCGATTTTTGAACGTAAAGTGACAGCCCTAGTACAAATACATTTATATTAAATTAGATGTAAATTATATATTATTACGATCTATGTATCTATATCTATTTCTATATCAAGAACACTTAAAGAAAATAGTGCATATAGCATTTGTGTCTTTAGTTATTTGGTCATAACAAATATGGATGAACCTCATGAAAACGGTCAAGAACATGTTATTTCACCTGATCCAAATGAAGAGGTTGTCTATTAATCAACTTTTCATTTTATGTATAATTTTAGTCATTTGACATTCAAACAAACTTTGCCGATTACATTACCCATAATGCAATTCTCTGCGTTCAGGATGAGATGCTGGCTCGCTTTGTGGTGGGCAGCCACATCAAGCATCACCCGAGCAACAAAGAAGGGGGCGTGGCCGGTTTAGAGGAAGTGTTGCTCCCGAACACCTCGGATGCCCCCCCCATCCCGCAGGAGCTGCTCAGGAAGTACATCTTATACGCCAAAGAGCGCGTGCGGCCCAAACTCAATCAGATGGACCAGGACAAGGTGGCCCGGATCTACAGCGACCTTCGAAGAGAGTCTATGGTGAGTCGCTTTGAGCTTGAACACTAGTTTAAGATGCTTTACTAGGGTTGCTCGATTAATCAAAATAAAGTAGTGGGATTGTCAAATCGCATTTCATTACATAAACAGTCAAACCAAAAATGATTCAGACACCAGATATAATTTTGGATATTTTTTTACTAGTGGGTGCAGGACACTATAGTTAACTTATTGTAAGTTAGGAGACCAAAATAAAGGAAACTGGCATTACACCCAAATTCTTTGTAAACTACCAGTAAAATTTATAAAAATGTGACCAGAAATGATTCCTCCACTTTGAGCTGATCATGTGTGTTTTCTGTAATTGCTAATGCTCTTTTTACACACAGACTGAACAACATGAAGCATTGCTTGGTCACTGGTTGAGCTAAACTGGTATTATCTAATTGTGTAGTTAAATTTAACAGCTGACAGATATTCAGCATAATTCATGTGTGAGAGTCTAACAGAAGGACGGACAAAACCAGTCAAATATCCACTGATCTGAGAACTCTGAGTTCTGCTCATATTTCATTACCATTTTCTATACCATAGCGAATAAACTGATAATGTGAGAAATGTTGGAGTCTGAATACATTTTGGCTTGACTGTATGCGCTGCATGTTTCAGAGTAAATCGCAGCACTGTGTTCTTAAACATGAACAGCTTATGCTTAAAAAAAAAAAAATTTTATAGTGAAATATTACTATAGTGATATTTCTTTTGCTTCTAGTCATTTTTATATTTATATTTCGTTTATTACTATCATTAGTTTGTAGCCATATTGATATATAATCACAAAATGTTGGCTAAATTGTGCAGCTCTTACAGCATAAGCACAGCAAACTTGATTTTTTTTTTTTCTTGTTTAATCATCATTTGATTATATTTCATCATTTTAAAATTCAAATGATGAAACGAAGAGCATTTAAAAGTGTGGATTATGACATTTTCAAATTGATCCGCTTTCATCAATGAGCTTTTTGGAGATGCAAAGGCGAAAACCTGGATTGTTTTTTTTAAATCGCATTTTTTTCCCCCGGAAAAATCGCAATTAGTTTTTCTACACATTTTGCAGCCATTGGGTCTCATTCATGAAACATTCGTAAATATACGAGTGATTTGTGCGTAAAGAGACCTTCCCGAAAACACTTCTCCTGATTCACAAATACTTCGTAAACGTCAGATGTGATAGTGAAATGTGTGTGTGTGTTAATGAATTCCAATCAGTCATAAATGGGATGCGCGTGCACGCTCATTCTCAATTACCATAAATCCCGCCCATTAAATCCGACTGACAACTATATATGGGCATCATATTATGACATGAATGCAAATTAAAAAAAAAAATTCTCAAATGCAGAAATTGAAGTTTTATTATCAGAAGTTCATTCAAAACGCCACATTTTATTTTCAAGCGTACATAGTGGCGTATCGGGTCCTAAAAAAAAGGAAGCTTGGCAGCATATTACAGATGCAGTTAATGGAGTTTCATCTGTTAATCGAACAGTCCCAGGAGTGAGAAGAAAATGGTTCGTCATTAAGCTTGAGAGCAAAAAACGAATAAGTTCACTTCGGAAAAATCGTATTCAAACTGGAGAAGGACCACCATCGCAGATGCTATTACTGGCTCTCATAATAAGAAAAACCGTATGTAATTACTATATATCATATTTTTTCAAAATGCTGTGCAAATATGTACCCGATTAAGGTGAATTAAAATGCAGCCTTATTAATGAGCAAAACGTTCGGGTGTTAAGCGCACTATTTACGCGTGGCTGGGAGCAGGTGTAGATTTCTTGTGTACCAACTAACATTTGGAAAATACGAACATTTTAATGAATCCGAAAATTTACGCCAGAACCACTTTACACATGATTTACACACAAATTCGTTCTGCTCGTGTTTCATGAATGAGACCCATTCTTTTTAAAATTCTTCAAATGTTTCCCAAAATCTGCACAGAGATCCTGAAATGTTTGTTGTTCTCAGTTTAATGATACATGTTGTCTGGCAGGCCACAGGAAGTATCCCGATCACCGTGCGTCACATCGAGTCCATGATCCGCATGGCCGAGGCTCACGCGCGCATGCACCTGCGGGACTACGTGCAGGAGGACGACGTGAACATGGCCATCAGGGTCATGCTGGAGAGCTTCATCGACACGCAGAAGTTCAGCGTGATGAGGAGCATGCGGAAGGTGAGCTCTTCGTACAGATCCGGGATCAGTTCTGCAAGTCTTGTCCGGTTCAGTTGCTAACCGAAGTGTTTCCACAGACGTTCGCACGGTATCTGGCCTTCAGGCGGGACAACAACGAGCTGTTGCTCTTCATCTTGAAGCAGCTGGTGTCTGAACAGGTCTCGTATCAGCGCAACCGTTACGGAGCCCAACAGGACAACATCGAGATCGCAGAGAAGGATCTGGTGGACAAGGTAACTAATAGATGCGTTTAAAAAAAAAAAAGTTCCAGAAAGTACTGAATCACTGGCATGTTACACGTGTCATGTGTGAATTTGAGTTTTAACTCGAGTCTTTATTTTTGTCTTCAGGCTCGACAGATTAACATCCACAACCTGTCTGCGTTTTACGACAGCGACTTGTTCCGCTCGAACAAATTCTCCCACGACGGCAAGAAGAAGCTCATCGTCCAGCAGTTCTAGGCAGGATTTGTTGCATAGACTTGTATATAATTCCATCATGTGGTTATTGGACCAGACGTTACATGGATTTAATATTGTTTTTGGTCCAGTCATGAACTTGTTACCGTAAGGCGTAGTGTTGTGCTCGACTCATGTGCTCGCTCTTGGCTGCATGTGACATCTTGAATTCTCCCTGTTGTCAAATTATTTGAATGTTGTAAAAATGGAAAAATAACTTTTGTACTGTTACTGAACAATAAAATTGCGTTGTGTATGTAATTGACCGTTTGTTTAAATGATTACGCTAGTGAAATCTCTGCTTTCTGTCAGGAAATGTAAAATAACTAGTTTACTAAACGACAATGGTCTTGTTTGTGTGGAAGCTTATTTCCGCCACGATATAAAAAAGGTAATCGTGACCTCACATTTCTGACTTTTCTCGCAGATTTAAGTTTATATCTTGCAATTTCAGCTTTTTGACTCACAATAATAATAGGGTTTATTTATAATGCGCTTTTCTCACACCCAAAGCGCTACATTTCGAAACTCGCAATTGCAAGATTATATCTCAATTCTGAAAAACTATTTTTTTTTTTAAATAAACTAAATACATACATTTTTTTCTTTCTCAATTGCGAGTTTGTACCTCGCAATTCTGACTTGGTTTTCTTGAAATTTTTAGGTTTTATCTCGCAACTCAAGTAAATCTCAGAATTGTGGGTTAGAAACCGTTTATCTGTCTTTATTTCTTGCAATTCTGATGTCTTGTAATTTAAAAATAATAATTAAAGGGAAGACTTTACAATAAGATTTGTTAGTTAACATTTACTACTAATGAACTTCACATACAGCAGTTATTAACCTTTGTTAATGTTACTAATGTACTAATACTTTATTAAAATCTTGTTAACAATGTACTGTGAACTAACAATGAACAGCTTTTTTTATTATTAAACAACGTTTACAAAGATTAACAAATACAGTAACAAATGTAATTGCTCATTGTTAGTTCATAATATTAACTAATGACGTTTATAGTAAAGTGTTACTGTTGATTGTAAATAGAGCGTTCTGATTGGTCGACGACAGGTTTCCATCGCTGGCCGTTTCGTGCTGTCGCTAAAGTAAACCCGGCGGTGTTTAGGACCCAGCATCCCTGCAGTCACTGCGCCAGGCAGGAATCAAACCGTCCAAAATCCTCAATATATCCCTGCTAATTCATTGACTGCAAGAGGAGCAGCAGACAAAACTCCCGTCTAGTTTTCCTCGCATTTCTTGCCCAGTGTTTATCACGCGTGTCCAGATAGATAGGCGGATGAAGCGCGAGACTATCGACTGACCTTCTGTTTTTAATTCCGATGAGTATTTGGTGCTCGTGCGTCTCTTCTCGCGCACGCTGAGGTCAGTAAGTCACGTATGATGCACATATGAACGAACTGTAATACTGACGCGATTATTCCTCACTGCGATCATTTAAAGCTGCAGAGATGTCAGTTGTGTCTATTCAGTGCCTGATGTTTGGTGAGTTAATTTTTTTTTGTTTTTTTGTATGTGTGTGGAATGAATCAATGTTTGCATGTAGATTTTTGTGTATTTTAAAAATATTTTAAAGTATAAAATATTAGTTTTATTATTAAAACAATAACTATTATTAATCTATTTTATAAATGAATGTATTTGTGTTTTAAAATATTTGTCAAGCTACTGATAATTTCATGATTTAATCATTAAAAAGCCTCAGATGTCTGATAATGTGGTAGAGTAAGCACAAGGTTTGATTTATAATGCTGTGTCCGAGACCAATTTGCATCATGACCAAGACTTTTCATTGTCGCGATGAGTGGAGAAAAGGGTTTATTGTTTTCTAAGAGGATCATTTGTTATTTTTTTTTATGTGGTCGTCATCATATCCAATATCTTGTATGAAAAGTCCAGTCACTCATGATTCAGATATTTGAGTTATTGATCTGTAGTGCAGATTACGGCACACGCCCCTTTCCCTCTCTATCTAGAGGCGAGCTGGTGTATTCAGGTCCAGTCAGGATTTTCAGCATGAATCATCATGTAACTGAGAAAAGAGCATTTTGCAGCTGTTGTGGACACTGATTGTTTTTGACATGCTGTGTGTGTGTGATAGCTTGTCATGCCCATGAGGCCTGGGCTGACAGATTGTGCTGGTCAAAAGGCTCTCTGTGCTGCTGTCCACACAGACCGATGACCAGACACAACAAGGACAGGTCAGGTTTGTTTAGTTTAATGGCCAGCACAGATTCAGGCGTAATCCAAGTCCATGTTCAACATCACATTCCACACTGGCATTTGTTCATGTCCTGATTTAATGTGCATTTGTGAGTCTTTGCTCTCCCTTTCCTACACTATTGTGTATTTTTTTAAACATACACAGTTAATATCTTGGTTTTCTGAGAAGTGCATTGGAGTACTGTGTAAATACCATGGTATCACTGTGTTTTAGGGACATATGTGGTAGAGTAATCACAAGGTTTATATTATCTTATTTCATATACTTAATCGTAGGAAAGTAATTGTACTAGGGTTATTTTTAAACAATTTTTACTCAGAAATTGCTGGTAAATTTTACATTTACAAAGAAATGGCAACTGACACATTGAATTAAATGTGAAAGACTGAAATACTATAGTATTTTCTTGTAAAAACACTCCAATAATCTTTTATTTACAACTTTTACAGTGTACCATGTAAATATCATGGTATATGCATTTCATTGCCATGATTTATAGAATACTGTGGCATTTTTGGACATGCTACCATAGGGTTTTTTTTGCAATTCCTTGCATCATGTAAATACCATGGTATTTGTCAAAGTAGTGCACATTTTTGTTGTGTTACTATTGTACAATTCTTACAATTCGTTGAAATACCTTGGCGTACCATACAGTAAACATTTCATGTCAGGGAATTTGTCAAAATGCTGCATTGCCATTTAATTTAGGTTATAGTCGTGGTATCATGTTAATGGCATTGTGGTTTTTTTTTTATCAATTCCTTGGAGTACTATGTAAATACAACAGTATATCAGTTTATTTCCCTTTTTTGTGGTCTTACTATGGTAACACACTGCTTTTTGAACTTATACCATGGTATTTTTTGAAGTACCTTGGCGTGCCATATAGTAAACATTTGAACTCATAGTCAAAGTAGCCTACAGTATTGCCTAGGGATGCACGATATTATCGGCCACCATATCGGTATCGGCCGATATATGTAAATTTTTAATGTTATCGGCCTGATAAGAAAATTTGGCCGATATATTAAAGCCGATAAATAATGTATTATTTCCTTAAGCTGAGACACTTCAAATGGACACTGCTCGCCATGATGCTTGAAATATGATTGAAATCACTTCAAAAAAGGAAAATACAGTTCAGTGCAACATGTGCGGCACAAGTCTGTCATATCGGCTATAATGAGAACGCTATAATTGTGTGTTTGGGTCATGGATTTTAATGGTAAGACTTTTGTTTTTGACTTTTTGTAATCAGGCTCTCACAAACTATATAAAAATTTGGATTTAGATTTATCAGCCAATATATCGGTTATCGGTTTTCAAATATAGAGAATTATCGGTATCAGCCAAAATGTTCATATCAGTGCATCCTTAGTATTGCCGTTTAATTTAAGTTGTAGTTACAGTATCATGGATATATCATCTTTAATTGGACACATACCATACGGAGAGCAATTTAAATACCGTAGTATAGAAATACGGTAATCATTCAGTACTATGGCACCGCTCGTGCTCTCTTTAGCAGTGACAGCAACCGCAGACCTGCAGCTGCCAGTCTGGCGACTATAAATCTGAGTCCTAGTGCTCGATGCCACCGACACCCACAGGCTCTGCTGCAATGCAAGCTGGCACAGCCCAGAAACACATTCAGGTCAGGTGACATCAGCATTTATCTCGACTTCATCTCCGAGAAGAGAAGAAAAGAAAAGGGACGGGGAGGTTTTAGAAAGACGTGGGGATAAGAAATAATTGGCAACCGGATAAATTCTCAGTGTGTTGCTGAAGTCCAGGTGCCTCACGCTTTAAATTGGGCCAAGCTTTGGTGGGATTGAGGATTTGTGAATCATCTTATCCTGTGTTCAGGTTTTCCTCGGCTCTTTCACAGAGTCTGAGACTGGCGCTGGAGAAACTGCTTGTATATTTAGTACAATAGCTGCTATGTGACGGATTTGTGTTCGTATCAGATGGCGTGGGATTGGTCTGAACGGATGAATGTGCACTATATTAAGACTTCTGAAATCAGTCAAACAGAAACAGGTGCTATGATATGAAACCACAGTGTCAAGAACATGTCTGAGGCATATTTCACATCTTTAGCAAGATATTTCCTCTTGTTTTGTTCTTCAAGCTAATGGACAAATGTGACCCTGGACCACAAAACCAGTCACAGGGGGCAATTTTATGAAATTGAGATCTGAAAGCTGAATAATTAAGCTTTCCATTGATGTTTGTTAGGATAGGACAATATTTGGCTGAGATTCAACTATTTGAAAATCTTGAATCTGAGGGTGCAAAAAAATCGAAATATTAAGAAAACCTTTAAAGCTGTCCATTTGTGTTCGTGCTTTTGCTGCATCCACTCACAAAAATATATTTTGTAATATATTTGCGGTAGGAAATTTACTAAATATCTTCATGGAACATGATCTTTACTAAATATCCTAATGATTTGTGGCATAAAAGAAAAATCAATAGTTTTGACCCTTACAATTTGCCACAAATATACCCGTGCTACTTCTGACTGGTTTTATGGTCCAGGTTCACAAATGTTTTATCTTCAGTTTCATCCAGTTTATCCAACTCTCTCCCCGTTGTGAATATCCCGGACAGGGTTTGTTGCCGCAGAGCCTCTATAAACGAGGTATTAGCTGTTATGATTAATGTACTATCTAACGCTTGTCTGAACTTTGAGAGCTTCTCTGGGGCGGAAAGGCCAAGGAGCGTTCCTCAGAGATAGACGTGCTTGGGTTTAGCCGTCAGCAAATTCACATTTTTCATTCACTTATCAAGCGAGGTCATAAATAGCCTTGCAGAAACCGGAGTCCACTGAGGCAAAATAAGATTGCGTCAACCATAATTAATGTGATCTAGTGGAGTGAGACATTGACGCTTTCTAAGGACGTAAGGTGACCGGGTGGATGCCACTGCACTTTTTGGGCTGGTGTAAGGATTGGTAGATGTTTAGTGCAATAGAAAGATGGAGGAAAATACATTAGTTACACCCCCAGAATGTAACTAATTATATCCTTTTGTTTTTTTGTTAGTGACAATGTAGGGATTTCAAGCTCATCATGAACACAATGAAAGTAGTCCCTACGGCTTGTGCACTATTCTTTTGAAGTCATTTGATACTTTTGTTTTAAGATTAGACACAAGTCATTAATCACAAGTCGATAATCTTAGCTCTGAAATCTTATTTGAACTTGTCAAGAAAGGTCACGTGACACTCAAGGGTCAATGGCGTTCTCAGCATCATTAAGTTTTCAGCTAAAATTTGGAGACTACGCACCATGGCAGCTAAATGTTTGTCAAGCGAACAAATTTTGGAGAATTGTATACTAGCATTTTTTCTGCATGTGTACGACATTCAACTTCAAGTGGCATTCTGTTACACTTTTCCAAGTAGGACGCTGGATATTCAGACTTTTCGAGTTGAATGGAATAAATGTAGTATGTTTTGTTTCCACCTGTATTAAAGGGGTGGTTCAGGATTTTGGACATCGGGCCTCATTTCCAAGTTAGCCTTAGTGTTATTTAAACTGTTTTTAATGGCAGGCTAGCAGTTACCGTTGACTCGTGCTAGCCTAGCACCGGCGAACTATGCAACCGGAACGACTGGTTTAAAATTTTTGAAAACTGTCTCCACTGATAAATAACACTAAGGCTAACTTGGAAATGAGGCCTGATGTCCAAAATTCTGAACCACCCCTTTAAGATGCGTTTTGGTTGATTGGATAACGACGCTAAATACAGATGTAAACGGGGTCTAAAGCGTTTTGAGCTTGTCCACTTTCGACCACTTCCAGAGGTAGTCAAAAACGCATTCAACTGGATTGCTTTCGTAGTGACTCTCATGTGATCGAATGTGTCCGAACAGCCACAAAAGACCATATACTCTCCGCCTACTGACCTAATGTGTAAATATTATAGGAAGCGCTCTAGCCAGACGGGATTTAAACTTTGTAGGCTGGAGACCCTGGTTTGAACATCCCAAGCACAATGTTCTCTCAGCATTCCTGATTTCTAACACACACTCGCAGCGTTCGACTGGTCTTGCGGCTTTTAGAGCTGAAACGAAAGCTGATGCTCTTGATTATTTTCCCGCGTTCATATGTAAATTGCGCAAGCTTATTTTGTCCATTAGATCGAAAGATCTGAAAAAGCCCATACATTTACCCGCCCATAGACCCTCCCCTCGAAGAAATCAGAACAGAAGTGGTTGAAAGTGGACAAAAGAGACGGATTAAAACACCAGGTGTAAATGGGAATGTGTCTTGTGATCCAATCGACCAAAACAGACCAGATGTAAACAGGGCCAAAGTGGTCTTAAGCTTGTCTTTGGCTTATAATCAACGCATTTACTCAGTAAATGTCATTTGGTTATCTGGGATTATGCTCTCCAACAGCCTTCTGGTTTGGAAATTTCTCCAACATTGCATGGCTCAAGTTCGCTGGACGTCCAGGGTCTTCAGAGTCTCTAAAAACCACTGGAACGTTTCCAGAAAGTTGATCTATTCATAAATTGGAGCAGGAAGTGCCCAGTTTTTCCACCCTTTTAATTACCGCACAATCACACACTTGCTAAATATAATACCAGAGTCACATCAGCCTGCTGGTCTCCTTAATTAAACCAAACCTCGCTAGAGAATATGTTTCATTAAACAGCTCCATGAATAAAAACTAAAGCCCTGTCAGACTTAGAGAACTGTGTAATTGGCTTTGAAACTCCATCTTGGCTCCAACGGAAGGCTAGTTGCAGATTTCAGGCCAGTTGTCGCATTTTCTCAGCTGCCCAGTGTTAAAACCAGCGCTAATCCTGTGGTGACCTGGTAGGACGAGGAAAGATAAGACTGGCTGGTTTTAGACACAATGCTAAGCCTCCATGATAGGAAGCCATCTGTGGTTGAAGCCCATTGAGGCCAGGACTCGAGATGTCTCCAGTCAGTGTTTGATGGAAACCATCTGTCACAGTTTGAGAAAGATTCATTTGTGGTGAAGGAGATTGTTTATTCATATTTGTTTGTGTCTTTACTCAGCCCAGGCCTGTAAAGTGAGCTATTTAAACCCTGTAAGGGTGGATGTCCTGCAGGGGTTCAAGCTGCAAGACTGCCGAATGACTAAAGAAACGTTGTCAGCAAGATGGTAGAAAACTGTACATTTCTTGTCTATTACCACCACCCACTGCTACTTATACCAACGACGGAAATAAGCACAGTTACAATGGCTTAATGGGAGAGCGTTGCTATATAGAGTGACGATATTGTATTGCAATCGGTAGCAATTCAAGTCAATACCAAATCAAAACTAGTTAGCACATCATTTGTCATTGAAAAGGTTTAATGACAAAATATGGTTATGGTTACACTTAAAATAGTTACAAAATAGATGTATGAGATGATGATAACTTATACCATTAATTGTACCCAGCATATATGTAAAATGCTACCAGAGAGAGAGAGAGAGAGAGAGAAAGGGAATTCCCAGAGAATAAAAGAGGCAGAGCAACAGTTTCAATCTTGTTTTATCCTTTCCCTGACCATGTGACTTTAACCCAAAGGTGAGACGTTCAAACTGACCAATCAGATAATTACAACTTCCCCCACGGTACTAAAAGTGTGACAATTCATAGACCTCCGAAGTACACACATCTCAGCCTACAGGCCTTGATCACTATCAGCCCCTCTGCGCCTTTAGTAACTCCAAATGATCCTTGTGGTAGAAAGAGGGGGTGGAAAACAGTAAAGCAAATGTCTTTGTTCATTTCAAATGTCTTGGATTATTTTCAATCCTACAACCCTCACCCTTGTCTTTGGTCATTTTGACCCGAAACTCATCTTTTAATTAAATTTGTTTATCAGAGGGGTCCAAGACCCTAGGACTTTTGTAGCACTTGAACCACGAATACACAAAAAAAAAATGTAATGGATTCGAAGAGTTTTGAGGTTGAAATTTTAAAAAGTAACAAATCCTTCATTCGCGGGTCAATTTGACCCCCTTAGGAATGAATGGAATACGAGGAATGCTTCAGTACACTTAGAAAAAAACTAAAAATCCTAAAACTTTACCAAATTATTTTATAATGTCTGCATGTGTATCTGAATGGATACTGAAAAGAACTGACTTTAGGACCCAACGGAATGGCTCATTGGCTCCATATATAGAGCTATAAGGCCATCTAGTGGCAAGAGTCATGAAATATCATGTTATATTATTATTTTTTCCACAAGAGGTCAGCAAAGACACCCAATGTAAGATATGTTGAGCTGAATTAAAAGGGTTATGCATGAAATTGTGAGTTATTTTGAATTGAAGTTGAAAGAATGTGAGAAATGATTATTTATTGATCAAATCTAGTAATTTAAAGGTAAATAAAATAATAAAAATAAAACAAATCTCATATTATCAAAATGAAATCAAATAAGCTTTCTGTACAAAAAAAACAAAAAACAGTCGTATACTTTTAGGACTTCGGGTCATTTTGACCCACAAGCGAAGGATGTGGGTTACATCTTTTTCTTTCATCCAGGTTCAGTATTCCTGGTTCTGGTGTGTGCCGAGGGCCTGAGTGCCGGTCCAGCGCTCCTCCCCAATCCTCTCCGCTCCCACGGGCCGGTTCTGGATGTTCCCGTAGGCTTTGAGGAGCGTGAGGAGGTCTCGAGGGATCGTAAACCCGGATTCATGGAGAGTTCTCAGGAGAGCTCTGGGTTTGAAGACAGCGAGGATGGCAAGAGCGCTCACGCCGAGACCAAAGACAGCGGCGCCATGAATGGTGAGGAGAAGCGGTTATTCCAAACACGATTCATAAGTGCATGGTACTCCAAATTTTTGTTTTTGTAAACTTTCAAAGACTCAAAAGATACGACTTTCCTTTTGCGTCTGACGTCTCATTTGAGTCTCATTTGTCAACTTTTCTAAATATTCCCTCTAACAATAATTTGACTTGATTCTATTACAAAATGAAATCTGGTCACATTATTACAATCCAAAATCTGTCAAGTACTCGTCATTTGTCAACTAGGGGTGTAAATGTACACTCTTGGCAAAAAATGAATGAAATTTGGTTGCAATTTTACGACTGAAGATGAGTCGAGTACTTGTCATGTCGACCAGAGGTCTAAATATTTGCTCTGACAATAATTCAGGTGAAAAACACGTACTATTAAATGTATTTAAAAAGTACTTAAGTATGTTTTTAGTACAATCCAAATATACTATAATGCATTTTTAGTACATTTATCAGTACTAGGCCTGTAGCGGCGCATCGATGACGTCGACGCTTCGACGTCAAAAATTCGTCGACGTCATATTTTTTTGTCGACGCTTCTTTAATTATTTATGTATTTATATTTTTGCACCGTTCCCGGCGGTACAGCTCGCCACACACACATGGGAGACCGAAACATTGCAGAATCGAGGACGAAACAGCAACCTCTTCACAGAATTCACAACAAAGCCATGCAAAAGTCCCAACAAAAGAAAAAGTCCTAAAAAACCCCAGCTCGCACTAAATCATCGAAGGTATGGGAATACTTCAAATTTAGTCCCAAACGTAAAGGTGTCGTTATTTGCGCTCTTTGTCAAATGGAGTTGACATCCCAAGTCTCCCGCATAGTGATAGCGGCTCCCTGATGACCGCAAATTAGTTAAAATCTCACGGAATCTAGAGCTCGCGAGCTCCAAACCGTGTAGCGCGCGCAGCGAGGGAGAGAGCGAGAGACCTTGCGCGTGTGTGTGCAAATGTGCGTGTGTGCCTTATGAAGCGCATGTAAACCCCACCCCCGTCAACAAAACCGAAAAATCAGTCCGGATGTTTTTTATGAGCACTGAAAACATTAAAATGAGCACCACATCCAAGTGTGATAGGGCTCATTTGAGTAGCCTACCAAACATTTTACAGTGTAGATACTCTGTAAGAACCAGATCAAAATTGTTGTAGATTGAATGTGCACTCCTGCAATTTCCATGTTACAAAAAAGAATCGTTCAATTAGTCGTTAGATTAGTCGACTAATCGATAAAATAATCGACAGACTAATCGTTTAATTAATAATCGTTTACCCCAGCCCTAATCAGTACATCTTTTTCACCTAGGATGGGTTGATTCTAGTGCTGCACGATTAATCGTATCGCAATGTCAAACCTATGCGATTATATAACGCAAAATGCCGCGATTTTATATGAAATAAAACAAATTAGAGCTATTAACACAGCATCTCTTTTTTTTTTGTCATCCTTTGACTAGTGTTACACGATCCCGCTCTTTGTGCAAATGCCTTAAAACCATTTTGCACGACAAGAAGTCAAAAGAGAGCGCGCTGCCTGTGAATGTCCTGAATGTGACTCACAGAAAAACGCGCGCCAGTATAAATGCGCATGCACAGACCGCGTGCCAGAATACAGTTCTCTTTCTAGCTTGAACGAACAATAACACACACAATTATGCCAAAATGTCGTTTTGTCGATTATCTTCATAACATAAGAGCAGTCTTATGATGGACGAAAAGAGTTGTGCTTGTGAGAGAATGAGGCGCGTGTGAGATCCGCGTCTCGGCAACGGCTGCTCTTAAAGGGCCAGCAGCGAATAAAGCGTTCAGTCAGTAAAGTTAATCAAAGAACAAAGGGAACAGAAAATTACTCACTGCTCTTGACTAAAGAAGTTTTGTAGCTTTAATAAGGATTAGTCTATATATAATTTATAATTCATGCAGCGCAGACTGTTTGATAACTTTATTCAATTTCTGTATATAAATAAATCCTCCATCCTACCTGTTAAGACAGGAAGGGCACAGGTAAATATGGCATTTATTATGGGTTTATGTGAGGATTGTTTGAAGTTCACTTAATTTAAAAGCTGTTATTTATTTTTTAAGCCTAATAAATATTTTAAAAGTTGATAGCTTTCAATTGTATGATGGAATCACTGTAATGTTGGATGGCTATAATTAACGTTTAAAATGTGGGGGGTGTCGTCATTTTTATCCAGACATCAATGGTTTATTGATCATTATAGGTGTTATCATTCATTTAGTTGTTGTTGCTAGTTTGAGTTGAGAAATACACATTAATACACAGAATGATCACTAATCTGTGTGTGCATTTTACTTTAGAACCAAGCAAGTTGACTCATGAAACCATTTGTTTATTATATCGCAATCGCAATATTGACCTCATTAATCGCAATATGACATGATTTTCCTCAAATCGTGCAGCCCTAGTTGATTCTATTCCAGATGAAATTTGGTTGCATATTTAGCTACATATTTAAAATGTATTTTGCATTAGAAAATAATCCTGGGTCAATAGTATGTCATTTCTGCTGTACTAGCATCAACAAACATAATCGCAGTCTTTTTGTTTTGATGGCTTGATGGCTTGATGTAACTAAATTAACATTCATCCAAACAACACCTTGCGTTTGTGGTGGAACTACCCGTTTCTAGTGTTTGAAATTTGTTTAATACGTTTTTATTTTTGCAGGTCCATTTGCTGCCAGTAGTGGTGCAAAAATTACACGTTGCACCTGTAAATGGTGCAACAACACACTGAATTTTTGTCTTTTTATGATGATGGATTCATAATGTGTCAGTCTCTGTATGA